>NC_137036.1:3261688-3311688 GCF_032717465.1 Coenobita brevimanus | reverse complement strand
ATCTAAGTCAGCCCTGATAAAATGAATATACACTGGGTAATGCTCAGTTAATGCAAGATAAATTATTACAGATACAAACTATTATCAAAAATGACTGACATAAAACCAAACATTAATCAAAAAACCTCACTAGGCCTAAGAACTAACCTTATGCTACACAGTACAAGAAAAAATACAACAGTTATACTCAAATTACACACAGCTGCTAGATGTTTGGAGATTTCTTGAGCACTAACAATAATAATATCTGTACGGGGGAGTTCAGTGATGTGAACAAAATGAGGAGCAGATCTAAATGGCAATGATGCAGAGACTGAGCTCATTATATAGGGGCCGGCAGAGCTTGATACAACTTGTAAGAAGGATGCGCAAATGAAGCCATGGGGACAAAGAGCTGAAAATCCCGCTCTGAATAACAGAGAGAACGACTTACTCTACTATAACGGTAGAAGGGAGGAACTGAGGCAGAACACGCTCGTGATCAAACATTCAGCATACTGAGCGTTAAAATTACACAAAGGATGATGAAATCATAGGCTATGTAACACCTCCCCACAAAGAAAAAGAAATTTACAAGGGAAATTTCTTATTACTCTAAAACAATCTGTCTAAAGTCTAGATAAGCAATCTGCAATAACATTTTCTTTCCCCTTGACATGTTGTATGTCTAATGAATACTCCTGAAGAAGTAGACTCCATCTTGTCAATCTCTGATTTTTATCTTTAAACTTACTAAGGAATTTCAGTGGGTTATGATCGGTATAAATGACTATGGGGTCAAAACCAGAACACAAATAAAATGAAAAATGCTGTAAACCCAAAATCAAGGCCAAAAGCTCTTTCTCAATAGTTGAGTAGTTCTTTTGAGGTGGAGTGAACTTCTTACTGTAATAAGATACAGGATGTTCAATACCCTGATCATCCTCTTGCAGCAAAACAGCCCCAGCTCCTGTATCACTTGCATCAACAGACATCTTAAAAGGCTTAGCAAAATTTGGAGTAGCGAGCACTGGCTGACTTAATAGAATAGCTTTAAGTTTGTTGAAAGAGGATTCACAGTTATCGGTCCAGACAAATTTAACTCCCTTTTTCAGTAGGTCTGTAAGTGGTGATACAAGAATAGAAAAGTTAAGAACAAATCTCCTGTAATAACCTACCATTCCCAAAAATCTTTGTAGCTCTTTCCTACTTTTAGGTCTGGGAAGATCACTTATAACCTGAACCTTAGCTCCTGGTGGTGCAACATGTCCATCACCAATTACATACCCAAGGTACTGAACTTTAGCTTGACCAAACTCACACTTTGATAAATTAGCTACAAGATTAGCATGAACTAAACGGTCAAGAAATTTACTGACATGGCATAGGTGATCTTTCCAGTTGTCTCTGAAGATTAATACATCATCAATATAAACAACACACCCTGCCAAACCCTCTGTTACAACATTCATGAGCTTCTGAAATGTGGCTGGTGCATTCTTCATACCATATGGCATTACCGAACATGCAAAAGTCTTTCCTAGTGTTACAAAACATGAGATCTCCCTAGCACGTTCAGTCATAGGTACTTGCCAGTATCCCTTTAACAAATCAAACTTACTTATGTACCTAGCCTTTCCGATCTTGTCTATGCAATCTTCCACACGAGGGAGAGGGTAAGTGTCTGTTTTGGTTATCTGATTAACACGTCTGTAGTCGATGCAAAGCCGCTGTGACCCACCTGGCTTAGGGACTAGAGTGACAGGAGAACTCCACTCGCTCTGACAGGGCTCAATCATCTTGTGGTCCACCAGGTAGCCAAGCTCCTTCTGAATGAGAGGAACTTTCACTGGGTTCACACAGTAAGGAGGCAATTTAATTGGCTTTGCGTCTCCAACATCGACATCATGCATCAACACAGTGGTTCTTCCTGGAGTGGCACGGAACACTTGCGGGTACTCCTGCAGTAATGCCGAAAACTCCTACCTTTCCTTGGGAGGTATATGAGAAAGCTTATTCTGGAGATCATTCATGATATCAGGATTCTTCCCCAAACTATCACTCAGGCTCATACTGCATGGGAGAGCTTCACTTGCAGACTCGGGTGGAACAGCTACAGTGCAGACTGGATTATTTTCGTCCCGCCTGTGATATAACTTTAGCATGCTGATGTGACATAGTTGCTTGTTCTTTCTACGATCTGGTGTGGCGATGACATAGTTGACATCACTGAGTTTCTTCTCCACGAAATAAGGACCACTAAAGTTGGCTTGAAGAGGTTGCCCATGAACTGGTAGCAGAATCAAAACCTGATCTCCTGGCTGAAAGTGGCGCAACCTGGACTTCTTATCATACCAAGTCTTCATCTTCTCCTGAGCAGCTCCTAAATTCTCTCTCGCCAGCTGTAAAGCAGTGGACAGCCGTTCTTTGAACTTCATCACATACTCCAGCAGGTTGACGTCATCTTCCTCCGACAGCCAGCATTCCTTGAGTAACTTAAGGGGTCCTCTTACTTCATGGCCAAACAGTAGTTCAAAAGGTGAGAAGCCCAGTGATTCATTTGGAGATTCTCCTGCGGCAAACACAACGAATGGAAGACCTTTATCCCAGTCTTTCTGATGTTCCAAACAGTATTTCTTGAGCATCGATTTGAGTGTTTGATGATATCTCTCCAACGCTCCTTGGGTCTGGGGATGGTAAGCTGAAGACGTGATCTGGGTGATGCCCAACTCTTTCAGAGACTGCTTGAAAACGTTTGACATGAAATTACTTCCCGGTCGGACTGTACCTCCTTGGGCAGACCAAACTTTGTGAAGAACCCTAGCATTTCCTTAACCACGTTCTTTGCTGAGATGTTTCTAAGTGGAATGGCTTCAGGATAACGAGTAGCCATATCAATCATGGTCAACACATAAGAAAATCCTGAAGAAGTCTTAGGAAGAGGGCCCACAATATCCACCAACACACGGGTGAAAGGCGCCTCAAAAGGAGGAATGGGAACTAGAGGTGCAACCTTTTCGGTCTGATTACACTTCCCCACAACTTGACAGGTGTGACAAGACTTACAATACCAGGAAACATCCCTGAAGATACCTGGCCAGTAGAAGTGTTTTAAAATGCGTGCCACAGTCTTCCTCACTCCAAGGTGTCCTGCCAAACTGGAATCATGAGCCACTCTAATGATATCCTGCCTACAAACACGAGGGATGACAACTTGATGTACAACCTCCCATTCACAGTCTTCTGATGCTGTTGGGGGTCTCCACTTCCTCATAAGTACTCCTGACTTTACATAATAACAATGAGAAGCACCGGCTGACTCTTCTTCACTGTAAGCAGAGTTAGCTAGACATTTCAACTCAGGGTCAGCAACCTGCAACTGAAAGAACTCTTGACGAGACAAATTATCAACACTACGGGGTACTGCCTCATCTGGTGAGTGATCCAAATTAGCAAGAAAAGTGTCAGCTAGGATAACATCATCATCATCATTATCCTCTAAATCACCAGTAACTTTAGACTTAGCCCTAGTGACAGCACATGCAGGGAACACATCAGGGACATCACAATCCCGGGCCGCAGCCACTGGCTCACTAGACAACTGAGGAGCTGGACACACTTGACTTCCACCAATATCATTTCCAAGTAAGAAAGTTACACCTGACATTGGGAGTGTCTCAACCAACCCAACCATAACAAAACCATTAACAAAACCAGACTCTAAATTCACTCTGCACAGAGGGACAGAGAAGTAATTATTCCCTACACCTTGTATGATTACAGTTTCATCAGAGGAATTAACATTAGAGCCTAGAACACTGGTCAGCATAAGGGATTGGCAAGCACCTGTATCACGATATATTTTAACTGATTTCCTGTCATTACTGTCCAGAGGACTGACAAAACCATCAGACAGGAAATTAGCACATGAACTCTTGAGAGTGTCACCCACGTTACTGCTCAAAAGAGGAGCTCCATCATGAGAATTTAAGTTACCCCTCAAAGCAGGTTCAGTTAACTCAGTTAAAGAATTCTGGGAACTCTCAAGAGTGGACACTAGACCAATTGACTGAATATTTAAAGACTCCTTTTTGTTCACATCACGCTGTCTCCTGAAACATCTCTCCGTAGTATGACCAAGCTTACTACAATAAGTACATTTACTTTTCTGAAATCTAGAGGTGAAGCTGGTATTTACTTCCTGAGAAACATCATCCTTATTCTCTTTCCTGTTACCTGTACTCTGAGTAGAGGCAACGTACTTACTCTCAGCTTTCCCTTTTTCTCTGGAATATCTCTTGTGAGTGAGAACATACTCATCAGCTAAAACTGCAGCATCAGACAAATTATCTATTCTTTTCTCATCAAGATATAGGCTTACATCTTTATAAATACACCTTTTGAAGTCCTCCAGCAAAACCATCTGCTTAAATTTGTCAAAATCAGAATCCACATTCTTAGAATTTAACCACTGCTCTAACAGATCTTCTTTGATTTTTGCATACTCAACATGGGATTGCTTATCTTGCTTGTAAGTTGTCCTAAATTTTACTCTATAGGCTTCAGGAACAAGCTCATAGGCCTTAAGAATCAAGCTCTTAACTACATCATAATTATCAGATTGATCCTGAGGCAAAGATGCATAAGTTACTTGAGCTTTACCGGTGAGAACAGTTTGAAGGAGTACTGGCCAATACTTTTTAGGCCAATTAAAACCTGTAGCTACCCTCTCAAACAACTAAAAATACTTTGTTAAATCAGATTCATTAAAAGGAGGGACAAGTTTAACATTTTTAGCCACATCAAAATCATCAGAGCTAGATGATCCAGTTCCACCTTGTTTCATGCGATACTCATGGTCTGCCTGAATCCTAGCAATTTCAACTTGTGCCTCAGCCTCCTTAGAACGGGCCTCCGCCTCCTTAGCCTTAGCCTCCTGCAGGGCTAGCTGTAACTTAGCTAATTCAATCTGCGTTTGCTCATTTGGAGGAGTTACATTAAACAAGCTTTCATTAATCATGTCAACAATTTGATCTTTAGAATGATGAGAGCGAACAGCAATTCCCAATTGTTGAGCAACAAGCTTAAGTTCATTCTTTGTTCTGTTTTCTATATCACACACTGTTTGCACATTTGACAAAAAATCCTTGGCTTCATCAAGTGTAGTAATAGTAGACATCATGAATAAGTAACAGACACAAAATATCAAGCAATATCCTTATGATAATATCCTGAATATCCTGGCGAGGTCGCCAAATTTATGTTATGGAACAGAGAAAGATAATGTACACTTTAAGTGAGAATGCTAAAAATCACTACTGTCCCATAAAGTTCCAGGTTCAAAACAAAAGAGTTAGTTAAAATTACAAGTTAAAGTTTAATGCTCAAACTAACAGCAAAACATTCAGGACTCATAAGGATAATGTAATGACAAATAAACAGGTTAAATATATGGTTAACTGCAATAGCCTCTATTAACACGAAATTAGCAAGAGTAAATTTATCTAAGTCAGCCCTGATAAAATGAAAATACACCGGGTAATGCTCAGTTAATGCAAGATAAATTATTACAGATACAAACTATTATCAAAAATGACTGACATAAAACCAAACATTAATCAAAAAACCTCACTAGGCCTAAGAACTAACCTTATGCTACACAGTACAAGAAAAAATACAACAGTTATACTCAAATTACACACAGCTGCTAGATGTTTGGAGATTTCTTGAGCACTCACAATAATAATATCTGTACACGGGAGTTCAGTGATGTGAACAAAATGAGGAGCAGATCTAAGTGGCAATGATGCAGAGACTGAGCTCATTATATAGGGGCCGGCAGAGCTTGATACAACTTGTAAGAAGGACGCGCAAATGAAGCCATGGGGACAAAGAGCTGAAAATCCCGCTCTGAATAACAGAGAGAACGACTTACTCTACTATAACGGTAGAAGGGGGGAACTGAGGCAGAACACGCTCATGATCAAACATGCAGCATACTGAGCGTTAAAATTACACAAAGGATGATGAAATCATAGGCTATGTAACAAAACACACACACACACACACACACACACACACACACACACACACACGCACGCACGCACGAACACGCACACACACACACACACACACACACACACACACACACACACACACACACACACACACACACACACACACACACACACACACACACACACACACACACACACACACACACACACACACACACACGCACGCGCGCGCGCGCGTAAAGATAAATTTTGTGCGAGAACACTGATAGCTGTGTAGTGGTTGTGATGGTGGTGATGTCAGCAGTGTTGGTGGTGGTGGTGTGTGGTTGTGTTGGTGGTGGTAGTACGTGGTTGTGGTAGTGGCGATAGTGTTATGCTGGTGGTTGTATGATGGTGGAGTGTGGTTGTGGTGGTGGTGGTCGTAGTTGTGTGGCTATGGTGCTGGTACAGTATGGCTGTGAAGAACCTAAAGGAAGGAAGTATGTGTGGAATGGGAAGGAATTGGGTGACAAGTTGGGGTTGGAAGACATTGACGTAAGTTTGCAATGTAATGTTGGTGTTATGGAAAATAAATCTCTCAGGGAAATGCGCTACGAAGCCTCCTATGCCACCCAGAATACGGGAGATAGGCTCAGCAGTAGCATATAGTGCTTACTTTGGCCTAATTGATATTTGCTCCACAGAAAAAGATGGAAACGCCGGAGGATGAGATGTCAACCCTGGCCAGCGAGATGGCAACTGCAGGCGAGGGGGAAGGAGAAGCTGCAGCCCCAGAAGACAAGGTTGTAACCTCAAAGGAAGGGATGGCAACTACGGAAGACATGGCAGCTGTGGACGACGAGATGGCCGCTCGAGAATATGGCAAGTCCTGCAGGGGAACTGGTGTGGCAGAGAAGCCGTGTGTTGTAGCTTGTATTGATAGCTGATGTGGTAGGGAGGGTAGCAGCAGCTGTGGCGGCACCTGTATAGCGTTACTCTGGTAGGCATTGCATTCCTTAGGCACCTTTAATGTTCCTGTATTTCCCCAGGTGATGCAGAGACGGCTGCGAGGGAGAGACGAGACGGCCGAGAGACCAGGGGAGACCAGAGAACCTGCAGGGAGCTCGGTGCGTCGGACAGGACAGGTGACAGGTTGTATTTTTCTTTGTATTTTCCTTTAGGGTTTGATTGTCTGTGCTTTTGTGTGTGTGTGTGTGTGTGTGTGTGTGTGTGTGTGTGTGTGTGTGTGTGTGTGTGTGTGTGTGTGTGCGTGTGTGTGCGCGTGCGTGTGTGTGCGCGTGCGTGCGTGTGTGTGTGTGTGTGTGTGTGTGTGTGTGTGTGTGTGTGTGTGTGTGTGTAGTTCCCAGCATACTAGGCTGGGTGTGGCAGGTAGGTGGGTCTGGGGAGGGAGGTGGGGTGGGGGGAGGCGGGAAAAGGGGGGACTTCTTCCACTTCTACCTTCCTTTCCGTCTGTCCTGTCTGCCTGTCCTCAGCACAGCCGAACATGCTGGGATGATGTGTGTGTGTGTGTGTGTGTGTGTGTGTGTGTGTGTGTGTGTGTGTATGTGTTAGTGTGGTGTGTGTTTGGTAGTGTCTGTCTGCTTTAGTGCTTCTTTCTCTTCCCCACCTTTACTTTTTTATGCGCTTTTTCTTTTTCTGTCGTTCTAGAGTGAGCGTGGTGGAGAGAGGGTAGAGGGGCGAGTAGGAGCGAGGGAGCGAGTTGGAGATAGACATAGGACCTACTACATAATATTAATTGCTAAAGGTATCTTGCCCGTATTTAACTGATATACTTTGATAATACTTGACACATTTGCTCTAGTCCAATACTTTTGTGACATACTTTGAGATACTTTGACATATAAAATATTCTGCCAGAGTAACCTAACAGCTGCTGCCATTGCTACTTGTATACTTTGTAAATGTATTGTAATTGTAAACTCTTGTAAAACACTAGAGATAATAAAAGAATCAGCCGTATATCAGCTTTACTTTGCCCTTTCTGATATTACATATATGACTTTAAAATACAGTATCACAGAAAATGTAAAGTATGCAAAGAAACCATATAATGATATACTCTAGTTCCCAAAGACATGGAACAGAGTACACAGTAGACTCCAGCACGTTAACTTGCTACTATAAACTCTTGGGTATAAAAACCCTCAATTCAACTTTGACTTTATACCAGTTCCACCATCTCGAAAAATCCTAAGTCCAAAAAGCACTCCAATATGGACTTAGGATTTTTTCGAGTGACTGGACTTAAGGGCACCAAAACCCATACTTCGGACTTAGACTTTATACCCACCAGAGAAGTGGCTATAAAGTCTAGGGATATAAAACCCCTACTTCAACTTAGAAGCATTGTGATAAGGGGGGGGTTACAACACCTACTTTACCTTAAAAAAAAAAAAAAAAAAAACTACGAATGTAAAACCCCTATTTTAACTTATAATGTAAAAACTCTACGGATGTAAAACCCCCATTTCAACTTCTATTTTATGGCTATTATGTATAGACTCTACGGATGTAAAACCCTTATTTCGGACTTTGTGCAGATCCCTCCCCCACGTACAGCAAAACCAGTACTTTGGTCAGCTATGGTTTATTGATGGGTAACTACAGTAACTACAGCAATTAGCACTGCCTTGACTAGCAGTAATAGCCTTATTTCGGCTGTTTATAATCCTCCAGAGTTATTTCCTCCGATGCCTGCAGTTTATTCATGTTACTGCCAGACTGTTTTATACATACTCTGCTGCTGAAGCTCCTGTACACTGGCCCTCCAGGTCATCTCGCTGGTTGGTAGTTTTCTTAGTATTTCTTACCTTAGTGTTCTCCATTCAAGTTTTTTCCCATGTGTACTTAAGGTATCTTGATAAGGAAACCTGCAATGAGTGTACTGCAGACACACTGCATGTAAGTCTGACCAGCTATTGTATCCAGTGTAGGTAATGGTGTTCTTTGCCCATGTCCTATTTCAGAGTAGATCCAGATACCCCTATGTATCCCTTCACTAGTGCTGTTATCAAAGCCTTCTGGCCATCCTGTCAGTGAAAGTTCTAAGTCTATTGTGCAGTCAGGTTTACCCCAAAGTTAAAGCCCAAATGAGGTACTGAAGCGGGTATACTGCACCTTTATCCGAGTTCATCAAGCCAGATCTAAAGACTATCAGTTCTCAAAGCAAAGTTAGAAATATGAAGGCTTGAATGCCATAGGTAGTGCTAAGTTAGAAATATGAAAGCTTGAATGCTGGAAAGGGGTTGGCAATAGCCAACACCTATTTCGGCATAAGATGATCCACCGGTACACATGGAGAGTAATGAGGAGGATGGATGGTGAACTTGTTGAACGAAAGGCAATGATAGACTACGTGTGTGTGGATGAGCGAATGAGAAGACAAGAGTTGGATGCAAGAGTGTGGAGAGGGTGGGGGAATGGAGTCTCGGACCATCACTTAGTGATGGCCAAGGCAGAGCTGCAAAGAAAGTGGTTGAGGAGACGAAGGGGAAGACAGGAGGAAGCAACTCCTGTGAGAAGAGTGGAGAAATTGCAAGATAGTGAGAAAATGACAGAGTATAAGAGCATAGTGGAAGAAAGATTGGGAAGGTATGAGCTAGAGAAGATGGAAGGGGTGGAAGACGTATGTAAGATATTCACGGAAGAGATAGGCGCAGCGTGTGAGGCAGTTTGTGGAGTGAGGAGGAGATGCAAGAGTGTGCAAGGGACAGCATGGTGGAATGATGAGGTGAAACGAGCTATGGAACAAAAGATGAAGGCATATAGTGAATGGTTAGCGAGTAGAGGTAGGGGAGAAGATGAGAGAGAGAGAAGAGAGAGGTATATGTGAGCAGGAGAAGGGAGGTTAAGAGACTGGTGAAGGAGAGTAAGAAGAAAGTGGATGAAGAGTTTGGGAGGAATCTGAGTGTGAAATGGAGGGAGAGTAAGAAATTGTTTTGGAAGGAGGTGAAAGTAAGGCAGTGTGAAAGGGGAAATAGTAGGGGAGTAAAAGATAAGAATAATAGATTGTTGGTGGAGAAGAGAGAGAAATTGAGGAGATGGAAGGAGCACTTTGAGGATTTGTTGAATGCAGAGAGTGAGAGCAGTGCGAGTATAAGTGGTTGGGGAATGGCTGGGAGAAGAAGAGATGAGAGGAGGGAGGAAGAGATCAGTAGGGCGGAAGTAGTGGAAGCGATGAAGAAGATTAAGTTGGGAAAGGTCCCAGGAATTGATGGAGTGTGTGGTGAAATGCTTAGGTATGGGGGTGAGATTGTTGTGGAGTGGATATGGAAGTTGTGTAGATTGGCTTGGGAAGAGGGAAGAGTTCCAGAGGACTGGAAATCAGGTATAATTGTTCCTTTAAACAAAGGAAAAGGGGAGAGAGAAGTATGTGGTAACCATAGGGGTATTTGCCTACTTAGTATGACTGGTAAAATATATGGTAGAATACTCATTGATAGAGTTAGGCATATGACAGAGGAGCTAGTTGGAGAAGAACAAGGGGGATTTAGGAAGGGAAAAGGGTGTGTAGATCAGATATTTGTTCTAAGATGTTTAGTGGAGAAGTATCTAGAGAAGGGAAGGAAAGTGTATGCTGCCTTCATGGACTTGGAGAAAGTTTATGACAGAATAGATAGGCAAGGTATGTGGAAGGTATTAAGAATATATGAAGTGGAGGGGAAATTGTTGAGTGCTGTGAAGAGTATGTACGAGGGAGCTAGGGCTACGGTGCGAGTGGATGGTGAACTGAGTGAGTTCTTTGATCTCAATGTGGGACTGAAACAGGGTTGTGTGATGTCTTCATGGCTGTTTAATATATACATGGATGGGGTTGTAAAGGAGGTGCAGGGTAGGGCAGTGGATGTGGGGGTGGCTCTAATGAATGAGGGTGAGATTTGGAAGCTTCCGGTGTTGCTGTTTGCTGATGATACAGTACTGTTGAGTGAAGATGAATGGGAGTTGCAAGGTTTGGTGAATGAATTTGGGACAGTGTGTAGGAGGAGGAATCTGAAAGTTAATGTAAACAAAAACAAAGTTATGGTGTTTGAGAGGAATGAAGTCGCAGAGTGTGCAATGAGGTTGGATGGTAAGGATATGGAGAATGTGAGTGTATTCAAGTACTTGGGTAGTGTGATGAGTAGGGATGGAACTTTGGGGGATGAAGTGCGTGAAAGGGTACAGCAGGGAAGGAAGGTTGTTGGTACACTGAAAGCAGTGATGAGAAATAGGGAGGTGAGTATGGAAGTTAAGAAGTCACAGCATGATAGTATTGTGATCCCTACCCTGACGTATGGAAGCGAGGCATGGACCTTGCAAGAGGGGAACAAGTCAAGAGTGAGAGCAGTGGAAATTAGTTACTTGAGAGGAGCATGTGGAGTGACGTGGAGGGACAGGTTGACGAATGAAGAAGTGAAGGAACGCTGTGGGGTCGATGTGGATGTGGTTGAGAAGATTAGGAGAAATACACTGAGGTGGTTTGGACATGTGAAGAGAATGGGGAATGAAAGACTGACTAAGAGGGTGTATGTAGGTGAGGTGGAGGGAGGGAGAGGGAGAGGTAGACCGAGGATGAGGTGGAGGGATGGAGTTGAGAGGTATATGAGGGAGGGGGGGTGAGTTGGGGGGAGAGTAGTCAAATGGTGGGTGACAGAGCGACTTGGAGGCGTTTTGTCTGCGGCCACCCTTTGCGGGATTAGGGCGTCGGGCTATAGATAGATAGATAGATAGAATGCCATAGGTAGTGCTAAGTTAAAAGTATGAAGGCTTGAATACAATAGGTAGTGCTAAGTTAAAAATATGAAGGCTTGAATGCCATAGGTAGTGCTAAGTTAAAAGTATGAAGGCTTGAATACAATAGGTAGTGCTAAGTTAGAAATATGAAAGCTTGAATGTCATAGGTAGTGCTAAGTTAAAAGTATGAAGGCTTGAATACAATAGGTAGTGCTAAGTTAAAAATGAAGGCTTTAGTGCCATAGGTACTGCTAAGTCAATATGAAGGCTTGAATGCCATAGTGATGTTAAGTTAAATACAGGAAAGCTTGAATGCCATAAGTAGCGCTAAGTTAAAAATATGAAGGCTTTAGTGCTAAGTCAATATGAAGGCTTGAGTGCCATAGGTGATGCTAAGTTAAATACAGGAAAGCTTCAATGCCAGAGGTAGTGCTAAGTTAAAAGTATGAAGGCTTGAATACAATAGGCAGTGCTAAGTTTAAAATATGAAGGCTTGAATGCCATAGTGATGTTTAAGTTAAATACAGGAAAGCCTGAATGCCATAAGTAGTGCTAAGTTAAAAGTATGAAGGCTTGAATACAATAGCCAGTGCTAAGTTAAAAATATGAAGACTTGCATACCATACGCAGTGCTAAATTATATATATGAAGGCTTGAATCCCATAGGTAATGAAGGGAGGTGTGAGTCACTGGGTACTGATTCACTATCCTTTGGTCCTACCCAACCCTATTTAGTAGCCATGTGGTAGGTAAGGTCCAGGGATAGTAGGTAGTGTATCTGGATCTTTTCTAAAGGCTTGAATAACATTACTATTATTTACTGCATGTGTATAGATTGGCTGGTCAGTTACAGTATTTGTGCGTGGTTAAGTTTCCTATTCAGATTAAATTTTCAAAGTAAAACCATCAGTAGGAATTAAGCTTTGTCTCTGGATCCTAACTCTTCAGTTCGTATCACATTGTTGTTTGTTGTCAGCCTAAGTAGGTATTTAACAACACCAGTCCAGTCCTTTATTCCGGCAATCTTTACAAGGTGTTTCCCTCTATAGGATAAAAAGCGTCAGCAACCGTAGTCCTAACTAGTTGGTTCATTATTTCCAAGTGTCACTTATCTGATGCAAGTCCTTGTGTTTCCTCCAAGACCAAGGATCTTTCTGGCCAAGACAGGTTTCTCATCAGGTGAAAGACGAAGAGAGGCAGTGTGTGGAGGTCCAGTTTTATTGTACCCATGTCATATATAATCTGGCCAAAGTTCTTCAAAGTCTTATAATCAAGGACTTAAATGGACATCTCTCTGGGCAGGGTGGCGAATTCTGATCGGCTGATTGGCGAAGAGGCGAGTAGTGGTGGTGTTATCGATGGAGTGGCTAAGACAGGCGAGGAGTGGAGATGTGGATGGAGTGGCGAGAAGTGTGGCCTCTGGAATGTCGGTCTGGCTGCTGTCTTCCCACGTGACCACACCTGCGGGAGAAAGTCTGAGGAGATCACACTGCACAGGTACAGAGTTTGTTTTTAGTTATGTTTTCATCAGTGTCTGCTTCCTCCGCCTGCACTGAAGCCAACTGGAATTTAATATTCAAGGAGAAAGTGTTTAAACTGTGGGAAATTTTCAGAGTAAAAGGAAAAAATCAGTTATAATGGTCCTAGAGAGGGCCCTGGGGTGTGGTGAGGGGGGTGGGGTGAGGGAGAGTGGTTGGGTGGTGGGGTGAGGGGGGGTGGGGTGAGAGGTGAGGGGTGAGAGGGGGTGGTGGGGTGAGGGGGGAGTGGGTGAGGAGGGGAGTGGGTGAGGGGGGAGTGGGTGAGAGGGGAGTTGGGTGGGGTAGGAGGGTAGGGTAGGAGGGTGAGGTGAGGGGTGGGGTAGGAGGGTGGGGTGAGGGGAGGGAGGATAGGGAAAAGGGGAGAGGGGTGCAAGGGGTGGGGGAGTAGGAAGGAGCCAGCAGCTAGACGAAAGAGGGAGAAGGGGAATAGGGAAAAGAGCAAATCCATTCCAGTACTCAATAATACACAGTCCAACCCATCCCCACGATATTCAATCCAACCCAACCCAACCACGACATCCAACCCAACCCAACCCAACTCAACCCCACGACATCCAACCCAACCCAACCCCACGACATCCAACCCAACCCAACCCCAAGACATCCAACCCCATTCAACCCCATCCAACCCAGCCCAACCCAACCCAACCCCACGATATCCAACCCAACCCCATGACATCCACAATATCCAATTCTCCTTCAGTATAAAGCCTTTTCAACCAACCCCACCTTACATAACCATCCCAACCCCACAATATCCACACCAACCCCACATCAACTAGTTTTCGCGTATAAAGACAGAGGTAACTGAGGTATGGTAACAGATTTCCAGATTTTATTAAACAAAAGTAAGTTTTATTTTGAGCTGGCTTCATCAGTAGAGTTGTCAGCGATCAGGAAGGCTCTGGTGGGTAGGTGGGTGGCAGGTGGGTGACAGGTGGTAGGTGGGTGGCAGGTGGGTGGCGGGTGGTAGGTGGGTGGCGGGTGGTAGGTGGTAGGTGGGTGGCGGGTGGTAGGTGGGTGGTGGGTGGTAGGCAGGTGGCAAGTGGGTGGCGGGTGGCAAGTGGGTGGCGGGTGGCAGGTGGCAAGTGGGAGACAAGTGGACGACAGGTGGCAGGTAGGTGGTAGTTGGCATGTGGCAGGTAGGTGGTAGTTGGCATGTGGCAGGTGGTTAAGTTACATGTGGGTAGTTGGGTGGTGGGTGGTGGGTGGTGGCAGATGGGTGGCAGGTGGCAGGTGGGTGGCAAGTGGCAGGTGGGTGGCAAGTGGCAGGTGGGTAGTGGCAGGTGGGTAGTGGGTGGCAGGTGGCAGGTGGGTAGTGGGAGGTGGGAGGTGGGAAGTGGGTGGTGGCTGGTGGGTGGTGGCTGGTGGGTGGTGGCTAGTGGGTGGCTGGTGGCTGGTGGGTGGGTGGCTGGTGGCTGGTTGGTGGCAGGTGGGTGGGTGGCTGGTGGCTGGTTGGTGGCAGGTGGGTGGGTGGCTGGTGGGTGGGTGGCTGGTGGGTGGCAGGTGGGTGGGTGGCAGGTGGGTGGCTTGTGGGTGGCAAGTGGGTGGCAAGTGGGTCGCTGGTATGTGGTAGGTGGGTGGTGGGAGGTTGTAGGTAGGTGACAGGTGGGTGGCAGGTGGTAAGTGGCAGGTGGATGGTAGGAAGCTGAAAATAACAATTCAATACATGGTTTAAATAATCAAACATTTCACAGACTTGTCTCTCCGTGAGCGTAAAGCTTAACTGGACCAACTGAATCAGTAAATATAATGACAATCAGTTAACGTATACAAGTACTAGGCCTTACTGACGAAGGTACTGACTGACTAACTGGTAAAACGAATACTGACAGGAAGTGAAGACTGGGGATGTGGACTATCTGAATAAATGTGTGGACTGACTGACTTTGGGTGTGGACTGACTGTGTGGAATGAGGGTGTGGATTAACTGAGTAACTCATCGACTGGATGGAGAGTGTACTGGAGTAGACGGTGGGTCACTGAACTGGACTGGACTGGACGGTGGGTGTGGATTAGCTGAACTGAACTGGGCTGTGGATGTCGGCTGAATCGGACTGGACTGTGGATGTGAGCTGAACTGGACTGCAGTTGTGGAACTGGACTGTGGATGTGAACTGAATGGGATTGGACTGTGGATGTGAGCAGAACTGGACCGTGGATGTGAGCTGAACTGGATGTGGATGTGAGCTGAACTGGACTGTGGATGTGAGCTGAACTGGACTGTGGATGTTAACTGGCTTGGACTGTGGATGTGAGCTGAACTGAACTGTGGATGTGAGCTGAACTGGACTGTGGATGTTAACTGGATTGGCCTGTGGATGTGAGCTGAACTGGACTGTGGATTTGAGCTGAACTGGACTGTGGGTTTTAACTGGTTTGGACTGTGGATGTGAACTGAATGGGATTGGACTGTGGATGTGAGCTAAACTGGACTGTGGATGTGAGCAGAATTGGACTGTGGATGTTAACTGGTTTGGACTGTGGATTTGAGCTGAACTGAACTCTACTGTGGGTGTGGACTAAGTGACTGGTTGGATTGGAGTGTGAACAGACTGGCTGGACTGGACTGTGGGTGTGGACCTACTGACATTGGACTGGGGGTGTGGACTGACAGGACTGAACTGGGGGTGTGGACTGACAGGACTGAACTGGGGGTGTGGACAGACTGACTAGTTGGACTGGGAGCGTGGACAGACTAACTGGACTTGACTGAGAATATGGACCGACTAGCCTAGACTGGAGGTGTGTACTGACTGACTGGAATACACCGGACTGGGGGTTTGGACTAACTGGACTGGACTAGACTGTGGGTGTGGACTGACTGGCCGAACTGGACTGTGGGTGTGGACTAACTGAATGGACTGGACTGTGGACTATGGGTGTAGACTGTGGGTGTGGACTGTGGGTATGGACTGTGGGTGTGGACTATGGGTGTAGATTGACTGGCTTGATCGGACTGATGGTGTGGACTGGACGGGGCTCTGGGTGTGGACTGACTGGATTGCACTGTGAACTAACTGGCTAGCTGGACTGTGGCTGTGGACTGAACTGGAATGTGGCTGTGGACTGAGTGTAATGGACTGTGGACTGATTGGATTGGACTGTGTACTGAGTGGATTGGACTGTGGACTGGGTGGATTGAACTGTGGACTGACTAATGGACTGTGGACTGACTTTATTGGATTGTGGACTGACTATTGGTCTGTGGACAGAATGGATTGGTCTGTGGACTGACTACTGGACTGTGGACTGAGTGAATTGGACTGTGGACTGACTACTGGACTGTGGACTAACTAATGGACTGCGGATTGAGTGGATTGGACTGTGAACTGACTTTATTGGACTGTGGACTGACTATTGGTTTGTGGACAGAGTGGACTGGATTGTGGACTGACTCGATCGGACTGTAGACAGACTACTGGACTGTGGACTGACTACTGGACTGTGGACTGACTACTGGACTGTGCACTGACTACTGGACCGTGCAGTGACTCGTTTGGACTGTGGACTGGCTGGATTGACGGACTATTGACAAATGACTGAAGGACTAAAATGACTGATGTTGACTGATGTTGCTAGGGTGTGGACTGAGAGGGTGTGGACTGACAGGTTGTGGACTGACAGGGTGTGGACTGACAGGGTGTGGACTGACAGGGTGTGGACTGACAGGTTGTGGACTGACAGGGTGTGGACTCATAGACATTAATGAGTGAAATTTAATTAGGGAGTCTGACTGGCTACGGGATTTGACTGACGGATCGTAAGGCTGTGAACTGACAGGGGTTTACAGGGCTGTGGACTGAATCAGTAAAGGCATGTAGTGCTGGAGGCTGTGAACTGAATCAGTAAGTGTTTGTGGTGATAGTGGGTGTGGACTACCTGAATATTTGAAGGTGTGGACTGTCCATGTGTACGACGGCTGAGTGGTTGTGGGTGTGAATTCACTGACGTCAAGTTTTTGTTTCAACCGACCTACTGACAACAACTGATGTGGACTAACTTAGGGCGTGGACAGACAGGGGTCAGCTGGGCTGTGGACTGACTGGGTCAGTAGGGCTGTGGACTGACTGGGTCAGTAGGGCTGTGGACTGATTAAAACTGTAGACTGACAGACAGTAAGGGTTTGGAGTACTGGAGGATGTGGGGTGAATCGGTAAAGGTTTGTAGTGATGGATGTGGGCTAAATCATAAGAGTGGAGTGATAAAGTGTGTGGACTGACTAGAGTGATTGTGATCGACTAGAATGTAGACTGACTAACTGTGCCGACTGCTGATCAGTGAGTCAATTAGTTAAAGGTACTGAGAGGGAAATCAGTGACTGTGGAGTGACTGGGCCTGTGACTGACTGACTGGGGGTGTAACAAAGCGGGAAGATGGTTAAGTATTCAGGACGGGGCGTGATATGAAATTATACAGGGCCAGTGATGAGGCAGGACTTAGCTAACCAGCTGACAAGAGAGGCAAACGATTTGTTATTTAAAAAAGCACAAAGGTGTAAGTGAGGCCATAATGACGTAGTTATTTATGAAACACCTTTAACTTATGTGATCAGCCTGGATTCCGCAATGTAGTGTAGTCAGCAACGATACAGAAAAGCCAGGCATTCATTACGTTTCAAGAAGTAAATAATATGGGTCATGTCTACACCTTGGTGCTCCTTTAATATGATACGACCCTATGACAGAACTGACGACGACTAAGGGTGACCAAAGCCTAGATACGATTAACTGAAAGCCGAGTGTTTGGAGGCAAACCGAGTCGTGAACTAAAACTACCACATCCTGACTAACGACTGATTGGTGTTAAGTCAACTAGAATATTGTGAGGTTCAAAGTCCTCGTACATTACCGGATAAGAAAGATGAGGATACTTCTGGGTAGGCAGCACATCCTCGGAGGGGTAAATTCAGGACGAGGTATCAATGGCACCGAGCACTATGTTGAGGTGGTACAAGCTGGATGATTTCCCTCCTGTAAATTCCATATAAAATTAGCAGGACTTATAACAGTGTATTCGTTATTTCTGACTGTCTCTTTGTTGAAAATATCCACACTTATTTTATCGTCAAATATGTTTACATTATTTTGGCTTTGTCACTTACTGTACTAGATAATTTGCCTTTGTTATATTGTCTTATTGTATAATGCAGTGTTTCGCAAAGTACGAGTACTTACCTAATCTTCCCTTCAGATGAGGTTCTTTGTTGTGGTCCCTCCCACGGTCGCTGTCAGCATCATCTCCCACGGTCACGGTCAGCATCACCGGTGTCCCTCCACCATCGGATTCTCTTCAGCATCCCAGCCTTCACTCCACCTGCCAAGTAGGTATCTTATTTAATTCTACAGTTCCTTCGTCGATTTGGGAGAACTTTTTTTTGTTTTTTGCGGCCATATTACGTAGCTCAGACAGACAACGAAAGTACAACGGTGTTACACATCCATAGTACTTTCCGTAACTGGCACAAAGTTCTGTGTTAAGTATGCCACAACTTATCAGTCAAGACGGGGATTCAATTTTGAGCCAAACTAAAATTAATGTATTGTCTCCATAAAATTAGCATGTCAGATGCAGCCATTCATTATGTCAGCTTGATTCCAACATTTTTCTAATACATTAACAACTACAAATTCAAGAAACTAGCAATTTAGTTTAAAGGTAGCGGTGGAAATTTGACTGAAGCAAAATCTTCCTAAATAACTGCAATTTAACGACTAAGAACGTTGAAAATACTCTTTATGGCGAGGATTTCCAGTTCTTTAATAACTGTACTGAAACTATATCTTATATAACTCAGAATAATTTCAAGACCGAGACATGTAAGCATTTCGGAGACGAAACTAAATTGCTGATCAACGTATGCAACAGTAAAATCATTATATTAAACAGACAGAGTTAGAGAAAGAACAGAGAAATTAGTTGGAGAAGAACAGGGAGGCTTTAGGAAGGGAAGAGGTTGTGTAGATCAGATATTCATTTTTAGATCCTTAGTGGAAAAGTTTCTAGAGAAGGGAAAGAAGTTGTATGCGGCTTTCATGGATTTGGAGAAAGCATATGACAGGGTGGATAGACAAGGATTGTGGAAAGTGTTAAGAATATATGGAGTAGATGGGAAGTTGTTGAATGCTGTGAAGAGTATGTACGATGGTGCTAAGGCTGCAGTGCGTGTGGATGGTGAACTAAGTGAATTTTTCTCTTTGAAAGTTGGGTTGAAACAGGGATGTGTCATGTCTCCATGGTTGTTCAAACTGTACATGGATGGGGTAATAAAAGAGGTACAAGGTAGGGTAGTGGATGTTGGAGTGGCCCTGGTGAGAGAGGATAGTGTTTGGAAACTCCCTGTAGTGTTCTTTGCAGATGATACTGTGTTGTTGAGTGAAGACGAAGGGGAGCTACAAGGCTTGGTGGATGAGTTTGGGAGAGTGTGTAAGAAACGGAATCTAAAGGTGAATGTAGGGAAGAGTAAAGTGATGGTCTTTGAGAGAGGGGAAGTCAGTGAATGGACAGCGAGGTTGGATGGTGATGAACTGGAAAATGTGAGTACGTTTAAGTACTTGGGTAGTGTGATGAGTAAGGATGGAGGTTTGGCGGGTGAAGTGCTTGAGAGGGTAGAGCAGGGAAGAAAGGATGCTGGTTCTTTGAAAGCAGTGATAAGAAACAGGGAAGTGAGCATGGAAGTGAAAAAGTTACTACATGACAGTATTGTGATACCAACTCTAACGTATGGAAGTGAAGCTTGGACGTTGTTGGAAGGACACAAGTCAAGAGTGAGAGCAGTGGAAATGAGTTATTTAAGAGGAGCCTGTGGAGTCACATGGAGAGACAGGCTGACGAATGAAGATGTAAAGGAACATTGTGGTGTGGATGTGGATGTGATAGGAAGCGTTATGAGGAACACACTAAGGTGGTTTGGCCATGTGGAGAGGATGGAGGGTGAAAACTGACGAAGAGAGTGTATGTGAGTGAGGTGGAGGGGGGAAGAGGAAGGGGGAGGCCGAGGATGAGATGGAGGGATGGGGTGGAGAGGTATATGAGGGGGGTGTGAGTTGGGAGCAGGGCAGTGAAATGGCGGGAGACAGGGCGACTTGGAGGCGATTTGTTTGTGGCCACCCCAAATGGGATTGAGGCGTCTGGCAATAGATAGATGGACAATCAGTCATATGCCATACCTGTATCAAAAGCCATAACTATACTGTGCCTGGCGTGATGAAATGCCAACACTGCTCTGGCATCCCGGTTCACTTATCCTCTCATTATATTTGACTTCTTGTGTCATAGGCATGATTTCTTGTATTCTTTGTTCATCTCGTCCTCTGGCTTCCTCTCATAGTACCTTCTTTGCTGTTCTGGCCACAGTACACTTCTTCTGAAACGTCCTTCCCTGTAATACCAGTGTCGGTGAATAGCCAGATCTCTAGTCCGATAAGCTATTTCAGAGTTATTTCATCTGCTACAGAAACTATTTTATCCCATAATTATTCACCATCTATAACTGGACATGGAATCTGAGCGGTAATCTTGTTGGTCTGTTTCAGTAACACCTCTTCCTTATGACAGTAATGATACTTTAATATTATTGTAAAGTACTGACACCAACAATTTCATTTATGCTGTAAGTATATCTATTTTGCACATAAACGTATTAAAGTGACAAGTAAATCACTTACGAAGAGGTACCAAGTCCATTATGCCAACAAGATTACCTCTGTCAACAAAACTGTTCGTCGTTGCAGCTGCCAGCAATACCACAGCTTCCACAGGCCCCGACGACGCCCACACAGGCCCCGACGACGCCACAACAGGCCCCGACGATGTCCACACAGACCCCGACAGGCCCCGACGATGCCACAACAGGCCCCGACGACGCCCACACAGACCCCGACAGGCCCCGACGACACTTCCACAAACTTCGAAACTTCCGCCACCAGTTCGCATGCTGCCAGCGTCTCAGGTCTGTACTCCGGCACCGATCATCAGCATCCGCCTGAAAGATGATCGTATTTGCAACAGTTATCCAAGTTATTTTTC
Source organism: Coenobita brevimanus (assembly GCF_032717465.1). NCBI lineage: Eukaryota > Metazoa > Arthropoda > Malacostraca > Decapoda > Coenobitidae > Coenobita > Coenobita brevimanus. Next base: position 3,290,414 of record NC_137036.1, on the reverse strand, counting down.
TACATGGCTGTTTATTTTCACTGTCGTGCAGATATTTAACTGACCAAGACATGTAATTAGATTCACATAACACTAAAATACATCTTACCCTTTGCAGCTTCCACAGTTCCCCACGCTGACGCTTCATCTCCCGCCCTGATCTAATCCTGGCGACATCACAGTCTGTCTCGGCAGCTCCTCACCCCCTGCAACATTAACGTACCTTCAGCAGCAGTTTTTTTAAGGTGTTTGTATGCACATGGATGTTTTAGTTACACATGCAGATATTTTAAGTTTTAAGTCAGCAAGTATAAGCAGATTTATCATACAGCAAATTTTCCTTACCATTGCAGCATCCGATCCTTCCATCGGCCGAAAAGCTCCCGTCCACGCCACAGCTTCCGCCTCTTCCCCAACGTCGTAGGTGCGCCGTCTGCATCCCTGTGGAACATGAACACTGTTACATCAAATCTTCCCCTAAGTTATCTTATTTCAGCACAATGTCATTCACATTTTTACTCAATGCCCTTTCTTTTAGAAGTTGAACGCAATGAATAGATGTGTGGTCTTTAACAAATATGCACACTTTTTATAACACGTAACATCTCCATAGAAGCGCATTGTGTAATTTCGTCTGTTCGTATTTTTTCACTTATTTTCTCTCTGGTTTGCTTAGTGTTCGGTAGCTGTGTCAAGTTCAGGGTACAAGCTAGCAATCTGATGAACAAACTTTAGCACAAGACTGAAAACATATTGCTTACCATTGCAGCTGCTGTTGACGTATTTGCTGCAGTCTCACACCAGCACTGCAGCTCCATTCCGACACCGCAGTCCCAAGCCGACGTTGCTGTCCCAAGCCGACCAAGCAAGCCCCAACGCCGACCAAGCAGCCCCAGCGACGACCAAGCAGCCCCAGCGACGACCAATCAAGCCCCAACGACGACCAATCAAGCCCCAAGCCGACCCAACGACCGCCACTCCGACCCATCAAGCCCCACTCCGACGTAACACCCCCACGACGACGCTGCAGGTCTCGCCTCTCGTCGTAGGTGCGTCGTCTGCATCAGTATGTAAGATTAACATAGTCACAGCAACAGTTCTCAGTTATAATTCTCCATCAGATGTCTTAATTCAGTATATGTAAGTGATAGCATAGTGACGTTCCCATGAGATTAGATTTCTTTAATACCCCTTCCTTCACGATTTGTCTTGCATAATTGTGCCTTAACATCTTCCTATACGTTTTGTCCAGCATCTAAACAATGCCTAAGTAAAGTAGTAGAGTAACATTTATCACCTACAAGTAACGTGATGTTATAGCCTGTTTTCACCTGCCTTTATCGCTCACACCTTTACTGGTTTGTGTAATACATTAACTATTTCATTACGTATGTCGTGGCTACATGAAATTCGATGGACTGATGCTAAAAGGTAGGAATGAGTAACCTTGATTACCAGCCAATGTCTCCAGTCTGATTACATTTTGCTATCCACTGAGCATGAAGAGTTTATGGATATTTGTCAGGTTAGGGTAAACGGACTAGAGATATCCTACTGAGCTAACGAGAATACGGTCACAAGGGAAAGGTTGCCAACAGGTTACACACCAGCATCCCGTTGATGTAGTAGCTCGTTCCCTCGTGGGTCTTATCTCCTCGCCCCCTCTCCCGTCCTCGCTCCTCTGCCCGTCCTCGCTCCACGGCCTGTCCGTCCTCGCTCCTCGCCCGTCCTCGCTCCTCTGCCCGTCCTCGCTCCTCTGCCCGTCCTCGCTCCTCTGCCCGTCCGTCCTCGCTCCCTCGCCCATCCTCGCTCCTCCATTCATCCGTCCTCGCTCCCTCGCTCGTCCGTCCTGCTCATCACCCCCTCTCCCGTCCTCGCTCCCTCTCAGCACATCGGGTTCAGGGAAGCTGCGTGGTCGATGATGCATCTCCGCTCTTCTGTGCTCGCCTGTCAAAAATACATAATTATCAAAACCTAATCTGCGTTTAGTGCTGTCTTATATCAAAGTAAAGCAACATATACTTGTTTAGGAAAATGTTATGTACATTAGATGTCTAGGTCTTTACTCTTCTAAATTATTATTCAACCATTATTCAGAATTGAATTTTCTGTCATATGTTACATTTGGCTAATTTCATTTCCATTTCAGGATCATCCAGTTACCTGTCTCATCGCTGGAGTTACTGCTGCTGCTGCTGCTGCTGCTACTGATGACGACGAGGACGACGACGATGCTGCTGCTGCTGATGCTGTCGCTCCTCCGTTAGTGGTGTATCGCCGCTCCGACAAACTGTCGTGTCCAACAACCAACAACGACAACCACAGACATGTCCGGCCGGACAACCATACAACCAACATCAACGAAGAAAGCTAATAGATGACCTAAGACTACCACGCCTAACTTTACCCGGCTTAGAAAGCCAACCTAGATGACCATAACTCTGCTACCTAACCCACCTAAGCTTGCCCCATGACCCTCCCAGCTCCTGGCTACCCCCCACCCCCACCCCAGCCTGTCCTCCACCCTACTATCACTACACACCAGCGAGCCAACCTGTGGGGAAAAAATTAGGTCATATAAATATAAAGGATTAGGACATATGATTATAGAGGATTAAAATTAGTGCATATAGAGATTTAATTGGTATATTATCGAATTACAGAAGGTACTAACATATATCAGTTTATGTCTCAGAGGGGCAAGTCAAGGGGCTTTACAGGGAAACTACCAGGATTCTTCCTTGGCATTTTTATTTCTTGTATTGTGTTCAATCGCAGTCATTCCCGTAAAACTCGGTCACCTGTCATCTTGGCCTTGAGTCCGTGGTTGTGAGTCTGTGACGAGGTGGCCGTTCGCAAAACTTATCAAAACAAATTCGGATTTGTAAACAAACTGCAAACGATTGAACTGCACCTTTTGCACGGTGTCACTAAACTACAAATGAAGATACAGTTCTTAACACTAATATATACTGAGTATGCATATAATGGCGTGCACATAATTAATATGACATTTACATGGCTCTCCTAAGTTGTGAGAGCAATTTACCTTATATTCTAATGAGTATAAAAGTAAAAAATTAATACTAATATAAAAGTAGAAAATTAATACTAATACTATGAGGAAGAAAACACTTTGGCACAGTTTTGGCACTTAGGTAAGCTCTTTGGTGGGGATACCTCGGTCTCACTCTGCGTCCACTAACAAAATGAGTTTGTGAATTGGTCTTTCAATGAAGGTGATGGCTTGAGTACGTTTACCTTGGTCATCTAACTCTGAGTCTGACATCATTACCTTAACCTTTCTTACATGACTATCTTCATCAGGAAGGGCTTCTACTATTTTTCCCAACTTTCAATTATTTCTTGCCAAAGTCTCTTCTTTTACAATCACTATGTCATTTACTTGCAAATTTCTATGTGGCTTTACCCATTTATTTCTCAATTGGAGAGACTGCAAGAACGCCCTTTTCCATCTAGACCAAAACTCATTAGCTTAGTACTGCACCCTACGCCAGCGCTTCCTTGAATACACATCTACCCTGTCATAGCTGCCTGGAGGAGGTAGTACAACTTTAGATTTCATGGTCAATAACATATTGGGTGTCAGTGGTTCTATGTGCTCAGGAGAGTTCAGTGTGTCTACAGTTAGAGGACGACCATTTACTATAGACTCAGCTTCTATCATGAAAGTTCTTAAAGATTCATCATCTAACTGAGACCCATGCTGATCGAGCAATACTGAAAGTACATTTCTCACCGTACGTATTTGTCCCTCCCATACGCCACCCATATGACTTGCATGTGGTACATTCATTTTAAATTCTATCCAGTCACAATGATCTTTCAACAGTTCTGTTCTTATTTTCTCTTGATCCATTTCTTTTAAACATGTCAACAACTCGTTCCTAGCACCAACAAAGTTTGTACCCTGATCAGATTTCAACTGAAGTACAGGTCCCCTCCGTCCTATGAAGCAACGGTAGACATTGATGAATGAGTCTGTGTTCATAGTGTTGGCTGTTTCTAAGTGAATGGCACGCGAAGTCCTGCAAGGAAACAATACACCATACATTTTCAGTTCCTTACGTCCTTCCTTAATAAAAAAAAAAAAGGTCCAAAGAAATCAACAGCAGAATAAGTAAAAGGAGCAGTAGGTTCTAACCTATCTGTGGGAAGATCTGCCATCTTTTGTTCCTGTGTACTTCCTCTAACCTTTCTACAAATGGCACACCTGGAAATGTGCTTAGTTACTAGAGAAGATCCTCCTATAATCCAAAACCCAGATCCTCTGATCTCATTCAGTGTGATGCCTTTACCTTGATGTTGTACCTTTTTATGGCTGTAACAAATCAACAAATCAGTTATGTGCGATTTCTTTTGTAATATGGCTAGGTGCTTTCTGTCTCTGTGCATATCTGCTCTTCTGATCCTTCCACCTACTCTGATGATCCAATCTTCATCCATGAATGGATCAAGCTTATACATCTGACTTGATTTCTTTATGACATTTTTCATGTTTCTTCCAACACCACAGATTAACTCTTCCTTGTTAACTTTGTTCATCAATGCTCTTTTTTCTTCTGGGAATGCTTGTGCCTGAAGTTGTTTTAATATCTCATTTTCAGCTTCTTTCAGTTCTGCTGCAGTCACAGGAATATACTCAGACTTGACATAGGTTTGTTTAGCTGTTTTTACATTTTGCTTACTTTGCTCTTTGCCTTTGAATATTTTCTGAAGTCTGAGGCATATTGCAGTAGCTCTGGTTGCACGATGCCAATCTGAGAAATACTTCAGTCTGTCTAGGAATGATGATGGCTCTTGAGCTTCTGTGAGACATGATACAACTTTCTTCACTTCAGGATCATCTTCTGCAACAATGAAGTCATCTACTGATGCTTGAGGTGTGTCAAGCGATTGCCAAAGAAAGTCTGGTCCATTCCACCACTTAGAACTGTGAATCATGGCTTGTACTGGCATGCATCGTGATGCATAGTCAGCTGGGTTATTTTCTGTTTCAACATACTTCCAATGTGCTGGTGATGTTTCATCCCGTATCTGTTGAACTCTGTTTGCAACATACACATGGAATTTCTTAGCATCATTACAGATATAGCCTAGCACTACCTTGCTATCAGTCCAAAATACTTCTTTGACATCTTGGTAATTTAGCTGTCTTCTCAGAACTGCTGCTGCAAGTTCTAACCTTGGAATAGTGATGGCTTTAAGTGGTGCTACTCTTGATTTTGCCATTACAAGTGCACAATGCATCTGACCTTCGTCATTAATCAATCTAATGTAAGAGCACTGTCCATAGCCTTCCTGACTAGCATCTGAGAAACGATGAAACTCAACTGCTTTAATTTCTCCAAATGCTTCAAGTTTGTAACATCTTGGTATCTTCGCTTGCTGTAACAAGTGCAGCTCATTTCTCCACTGTTCCCACCTAGACTTCATGTTTTCTGGTACAGCATCATCCCAACTTACCCCATCTTTACATAGATCTTGGAGTATTCTTTTTCCACTCAGAATGAAGGGAGATACTAAACCTAAGGGATCAAATATGGAGTTTACAATTGATAAAATACCTCTTCTTGTTACAGGCTTACTACCTTCATTGATTCTAAACTGAAATGAGTCAGATTCAACACACCACTCTACTCCAAGTTCTCTCAATGGGCAGTGAGTCCTTGCTGAGATTTAAGATCTTGATGCTTCCTGCCATTTCTTCTGGACTGATGGCTGCCAGTACCTCTTTGCTGTTGGACAAGAACTTATGAAGCTTGAAGCCTCCTTTCATGCACATTGCCTTACTGCTATTAATCAATTGGATAGCTTCAGCTGCAGTAGGTACAGACTTCAACCCATCATCTATATAAAAATCATTTTTGACAAACTTAGCTGCATCAGATCCAAACTCAAGCTCATTATCATCAGCTGTTTTCATTAATGTGAAAATTGCAACACTTGGTGATGAAGTAGCTCCAAACAAGTGTACAGTCATTCTATATTCAATCACTACCTTGTTTAGATCTCCGTTTTTCCACCACAAAAAGCGTAGCAAGTCCTTGTGTTCAGAAGACACATGGACCTGATGATAAATTGCAGAAATATCTCATACAAATGCTACCTCTTCTTGGCGAAATCTGCATAACACTCCAATGGTCCTTGTAATAAGTGAGTATTTAGTGACTGTTTCTTGTAGCTAGCACTGCAGTCAAATACTACTCTTAACTTGTCTGGTTTCTTTGGGTGATACACCCCATGATGAGGTACGTACCACACAAACCCATCTGCTCTTGCTAACTCCTTGGCTGGAACCGCTTCTGCGTACCCATGTGTTATCATGTCTTGTACAGACTTCACATAATCTTGATAATATTTCTTGTCGTTTTTGAGCTTTCTTTTCAGTCTATCTAGTCTGTAAACAGCTAAGTCTTTGTTGTTTTCAAACTTGACATTTTCATTCTTGAGAGGAAGTGGCATCTCATAATGTTCTTCTTGTGGCTTGTATACTCCCTCTTTCATTTTTGTCATGAAAAGTTTGTCTTCATATGAGATGGGAACATCATCTGTCTGTCTGTCATTAAAGTCCAGCTCAAACATTTTCTTGATTTGCTGTGGGTTGACAACCACCTTTACTTGAGTTGGAACAACTAGGAAGCTAACTTTCCTTTCATTATTGATGACGACTTCTTGGGCCATAGTTCTGTGTACCTGTACAATGCTATCGTCTGTGCTTCTGTCGTTACAGACCTTTCCTATTATACCCCATCCTAACTCTGTCCTTGTAGCAAAAGGATCGTTTTCATTTCCTGGGATAATTTCCTTTGGCTTCAGTGCTTAAGTACAACTGAGTCCTATGATGAGACCAGTTTCTACATTAGAGTCATATGGCATCAGTTTGTCTGCTATTCCTTTCAAATGTGGCCAATTGTTTGCAGTATCGGGTCTTGGTATCTGATCTCGTCTGGCTGGTATATGTTCTCTAGAGTATGTATAGGGAAGGAACACTTCTTTCTGTTCATAAACTCCCTTTACCACAAGCCCTTATACTTTGGTACAAAGCACAGTATCTTCTCCCATCACAGTAGCCAACTGCAGGTGTACTTGTGGTCCAGTTACTTTAACTTTATCTAGAGTTGTCCCTTTAATAAAGCAAACATCAGACTGATCATCTAATAAAGCATTAACCAAGACTGTTTGACGCATCACTTCTGTGGTACAGCCACACTGGAACAATCATGCTGTGTGTATCTCCTACAAATAACCTGTTGATTTTAATTCTATTTGAGACAGCATTGTCCTTTGTTGTCTTGGACTGTTGTTATTACTCAGCTTCCTTCTCTTTGATTCTTTCAAGTATGGCTTCATGAAGAGATGTTGGATGACGTCTCTTACATACTGTACATACTTTCCTTCTTTTGCAGTTTTTAATGATATGTCCATACTTTAGACAACCCCTGCAGATAAATGACTTCTGTACATATTCTACCTTGTCCTTATTGCTAAGCTCACTGAAGCTTTTACATGTGTCCAGTTCATGTTCTTCTTTGCAGTAGATACACTGTGGCCCTATGATGGTTTGATTATTGTCCTTTTGAGTCCTTTGTTTCTTGTCACCCTTGTCCCTTTGATTCTTTTGTGCCTCTGTTTCTCTCACTCCAGTTGTGTTGGCTACAAGACTTTTTACCCCAAATCTGTTTGTTTCTGCTTTACTTTCCTTCTCTCCCTTTGAAGCAGCTGTGTTATGCCTTTGACTCATTGCCATTACTGCACTATAGGATGAGATTGGATGACAAGTTTTCTTTGCCTCATCTGCTATGAAATGACAAAAGGCATAAAATGGAGGGTACTCTACACGTGTGGAGAACCAGGTGTGGACTACTGAATTCCATCTATCAATTAAAGGTGGGGGTAACTTCTGTAAGATTTTGCTATTTTCTTGAGGATCATTTAGAACATTAAGGAAATTTGTTGAGTTCATTATTGTCAAATAGTTCTGCAAGAAGCCAGATAATTTCTGTAGTGCTTGACGATCATTATTTGAGATCTTAGGCCACTCATTCAGCTTTCTTCTATAAGCATTTGCAACTATGAACTCATTTCCGAATCTGTCTTTCAGTATACTTTTAGCCTTACTGAAAGCTTCTTCATTATGGATACATAAAAGTCCTCTAATAGCTTCTTTGGCTTCCCCAAGTGTGTATCTCCCTAGGTAGAAAAGTTTCTCTGCCCCGAGGCCACTACCACAGCCACTGGTAAGCTGGTGGGCTAGGGGTCCCAGCCTGGGACTGTGCAGTGAGTGGGACCTGTGCTGTGTCTGTCCCCCTTTATTAATACTGAAGATGACAAAACAGTATAAGTTTCAAAGCAAGCCTGAGGACAGTAAATCACCCATGGGGATGAGGATGGGTTCATGGAATGTGGGAAGTTTGAGGGGAAGAGCGGGGGAAGTCGTTGAGGCATTCAGTAGGAGGTGGGTGGATGTGGCGTGTTTGCAGGAAGTCCGGTACAGGGGTGGATCAGCCAGAAAGATTGTTGGGAAGGACTGTTGCTATAAGTTGTTTTGGCAGGGGGGGACAGACGGATATGGAGGTGTTGGTGTGATGGTTGCGGAGAAATGGGTGGAATATGTTATGAATGTTTTGAGAGTAAGCGATAGGATATTGGTAGTGAAAATTCTGTTGGGAAGAAAGATAGCTGCGATTATATCGGCATACGCTTCACAGGCAGGATTGGATGAATCAGAGAAAGATAGATTTTGGGATGATTTAATACGTGTACTGGGTGGTATGCGGGATGATGAGATAGTGATTTTGGGAGGGGACTTAAATGGTCATGTAGGTGAAGCAGCACAAGGTTATGAAGGGGTGCATGGGGGATGTGCGTATGGTCTAAGGAATGCAGAAGGGGAAAGGATACTCGAGTTTGGGGAGGCAACGGACATGATTGTGTGCAACACATATTTTAGGAAAAGAGGCAGTAGGTTAATTACGTATGAGTCTGGGGGAAATAGCAGTCAGATAGATTATTTTCTGGTTAGGAGGGCCGATAGGAGGTTAGTGAGGGATGTTAAAGTTACAGGAAGTGAGGAGTGTGTGCAGCAGCACAAACTATTGATTTGTGATATGGTGCTTAAAGAACAAGTGATGAAAAAGAGCACTTATGTACCTAGGAGGAAAATATTGAAGCTGAAAAACCAAGTAGTAAGGGATGCCTTCTATAGCGAGTTGAGGAGAGTGGTGGCTGAACAGGGAGCTGTAGACAGAGGCGTTAATGAACAGTACAGAGCCCTCAAGAACAATTTCTTGAGAGTTACTGATGTAACATGCGGCTGGACAAGAGGATCACCAAGACATAAAGTAACTTGGTGGTGGGATGAGGGTGTAGAAGCTGCAGTTAAGGGGAAAAGAAGGCTTTTCCGGGAATGGAAGAAGGGTGGTAGCAAAGAGGAATATTTGGCTGCCAAGCGTAGGGCTAGAAGAGAGGTATGCAGGGCAAAGTCTGAGTCACAGAGACAATTAATTGATAACCTAAAGCATGGGGAAAGGAAAAATATATTTAGGGTGGCAGGTCAGGTGAAGAGGGATAACTGGGATATTATAGGTGAGCAGTGTGTGAAGAATGATGAAGGAAGGGTAGTGGTGAACAGTGAGGATATTAAAGATGCGTGGAGAGAGCATTATAACCGGTTGTTGAATGAGGAGTTTGACTGGGACAGGGAAGGTTTGGAGCCAGCAGATCCAGTGTCTGGCCCTTGGCCTTTGATTGACTGCTACTGTGAGTGAGGCAATACGTAGGCAGGATGAGGGTGGGGAAGGCAGCAGGTGTGTCTGGGTTGACTGCCGAAATGTTGAAGGCCTCAGGCGATATAGGGGTGAGTTTAGTCACTGACCTGATAAGTAGGATTATTTATGAGTGTGTTGTCCCAGATGATTGGCTGAAGAGTGTAATTGTAAATGTGTATAAAGGGAAGGGTGATGCCCTGGAAAGAGGAAATTATAGAGGTATAAAGCTTTTAGATCAGATAATGAAGGTAATGGGGAGAGTTTTAGAAGGTATGATTAGAGAAAGAGTGAATATTGATGAGATGCAGTTTGGGTTTATGCCAGGTAGGGGGACCACTGATGCCATATTCATTGTTCGACAGCTTCAGGAAAAATATATTGGTAGGAGAAGGGATCTTTATTTTGTTTTTGTTGACTTGGAAAAAGCCTTTGAGAGAGTCCCTAAGGAGGTGGTGAAGTGGGCAATGAGAAAGCTTGGCTTGGAGGAGTGGCTGGTTAGGGTGGTTATGGCCATGTATGTGGGTGCTCACACCCAGGTGAGAGTGAATGGAGATTTGAGTGATGAGTTTTCCGTGAATGTTGGTGTGCATCAGGGGTCAGTCTTGAGTCCCATGTTGTTTATCATGGTACTTGAAGCCCTTTCACGTGACTTTAGAAACGGACTCCCGTGGGAGTTGTTGTATACTGATGATTTGGTGTTGATTGCAGAGAACAAAAGGGAGGCGGAGGAAAGGTTTAGGAAGTGGAGAGATGATATGGGGCAAAAGGGTTTAAGGGTAAATGCAGATAAAACAAAAGTGATGATATCTAGGGTTGGTGGCGGTACTGTCAAAGACGAGGGAGAGTGGCCATGTGCAGTTTGCCACAAGGGCGTGGGAAGTAATTCCATCTTGTGCAGTGTGTGTGATAAATGGGTGCATAAGAGATGTAGTGGTATCAGAGGTAGACTGCGAGATAATGATGATTTTATGTGTATGGCGTGCCGGGGTGAGCAGGTGGCGATTGTCAGACGTGAAAGGATTGAACTTTCTGGTGAATCTCTTGAGTGTGTGGAGGAGTTTTGTTATTTGGGAGACACGTTGTGTGCTGGAGGTGGGGCTAGAGCTAGCTCTGTGGCTAGGGTGAGAAGTGGTTGGAAGAAGTTCAGGGAGCTCTTGCCTCTCCTGACATTGAGAGGGCTCTCCCTACGTGCTAAGGGGTCTTTGTATGCAGCATGTGTTAGGAGTGTAATGCTGTATGGTAGTGAGACCTGGGCAGTGAAGGAGGAAGATATTCGCCGGCTCAGACGTACAGAAATGACAATGATTAGGTGGATGTGCAGTGCGTCCCTGCGTCCAAGGCCTGGAGGGGCTGGGTTTACAATGGAAGAGTTGAGAGGTAGGATGGGACTCGAGTGTATTGGTGTTGTGATGAGGAGAGGTAGATTGAGGTGGTTTGGACATGTGGAGAGGATGGGGGATGATAACTGGGTGAGGAAGGTGAGAAGTGTTAATATTGGGGGTGGGGTTAAGAGGGGTAGACCGAGAAAGACATGGGACGAGGTGATTATGTGTGACCTTAGGGTTAAGGGACTGAACAGGGAGGCTGCAATGGATCGTGCAGCGTGGAGAGCCGCCATTAGGTGACCAAGGCCGACACATGCAAGCATGTTGGAGCCTTTAAAAACGAAACGAAAAACGAAACGATTGGTGACTCGTGACTCTATGAATATTTCAAAATTCTTTATCCAGGATGGAAACTCTAATAAGTCTCCTTTGAAAATCTCTGGCTCAGGGCGAGGCAGTTCACTTGTGGTGTTTTTGGATGACAAAATATCTACCACACTTTTTAATATATTCACGTCCACAGACTGACTTGGTGTATCATGCTCACCTGATGCCTGTGACTGTTTTAATTCTGATTCTGGTTCAAAACTCTTAGCATGTGGGTTAAGCTTTGGACTCACCTGCAAGAAAGTCTGATTTAGTTTGGACACTTCTCTCTCTAATTCACCCATGGCAGAAACAAATGAATCTTTGACAGTCACTTTCGGATCATTCGGTTCTGATATGCTAGGTTTGATTTTCTCACCTTCTGTCAGTCCTTGTGATTGAAAGAATTTTTGAAGATGCTGTTCTTCACTATCTAGCTCATCATCACTCTCAGGCAAATCTAAAGGATCTTCCACTGAATTTACACCATTTAGCTCAGCTCAAGTAGCAGCTAGATCTTTATTTAAAACTAATCGTCTATACTCATGATCCTTTTCTTGCTTGAGCTTTTGATACTCTAATTCCTTTTCACGCAAGAATTTCTGATGTTCTATCTCCATTTCTCGAAACTGCTGCTCAACTTTTAGCCTAGCTAGTTTAGCATTTAACTGTTCTCTTTTTGTGGTGCTTGAATAAGATCTACTGTACTAGTGCAACGAGAGTGCCTTGAAGTTTTAGTACTTTGTGACCTAACAGACTGAGAGCACTTGGATGCTTTACTAATTTGTGACCTAACAGACTGTGAATCCTTGGGAGCTTTACTTACTGATTCTGTGTTCTGCATCAATTCATTTAGTTTACTGTTGATTCTCCTTATACAGGTGGTGTGCACTTCTTTTTCTTCCACTAACTCCTGTGACAATTTTACTTGTAAGCTTGGATCTGCTTCCATTAACTTATGAAATGCATTTACTACTTCATTAAACTGCACCTGTTCTGCATTTGCATGATCTTTAAGCTGATCCAAACGTACATCATTCATACCTGACAATATTTCCTTTACTACTTTTGTCCATGCTTGCCTTGATGATGCTAACCTCTTTGATCACTGTGTTATTTGGTACTCATGCCCTTTCTCTGTTAAAGACCTTTGTCTGGTACTCTTCAGTTCTTCATTTGCCTCAGTAGACTGGAGACAGTCATTTATGGCTTCCTCATTTGCCTCAGTAGACTGGGGCAGGTCACTTACAGCTTGTTCAGTATAACTCGTTTTGCAACTATTATTATACTGTACCTAATTTGAACTCAAGACTAACATTCAATGTATATTTATTTGTAGTCAAAAGTTCCCTCTGGCTGTAGGCTTGGAGAATGAAGAGTTTTCAGTGGTGAGCACAGACCAGTTCTGCAGTGTCAGCAACTTGCACACAGAAGTTCTAGAAGTCACTGTCAGGCAACCAGGAATGTTTTATTCATCAGGGATTGGCACATTCATCAGGGAAATCCTTTCCACCCATCTGTTGCTTTTGTTGATTGCAGAAATTCTTGTGGTTGCCTCATTCTTTGTTCATACTGCAGGCCCCCACAAGAATTTCTGGAGGGACGAGTTTTACTATGAGGGACGAGTTTTACTATGAGGGACGAGTTTTACTGTCTTGGAGGGCCAAGTCAAAGGGCTTTACAGGGAAACTACCAGGATTCTTTCTTGGCATTTTTATTTCTTGTATTCTGTTCAGTCCCAGTCATTCCTGTAAAACTGAAAAGTAATAATTTCTTTGTCTAAGAAACAAGCTCAAACATTTAACTTCTTATAACTCCATAAATCAGTAATTAAACAGAATAGGTCTTCTTCAGCTAAGTCATAATATCATGATACATCATTCACATACTGTACTACAAGCATACATGTAACAGAATACTATAGACAGACTGAAATATGATACTGTACCTCGGTCACCTGTCATCTTGGCCTTGAGTCCGTGGTTGTTTACAAGTTGCAAACGATTGAAAAAGTGACGCCTTCTGCTCGGGGTTACTAAACTACAAATGAGATACAGTTCTCAAAACTAATATATACTGAGTATGCATATAATAGCACGCACATAATGAATATGACATTTACACCACGGCCGTCACTCCGAAAGGCGCATTCAGACAACTAAACCACCAGGCGCCTGCTTAGTCATTGAACTGAAGGGGTTGAAAGTCTTAATTCTGTGACACTGAGGCCGTGGTATATATATTACAGTTTATAACTGTCTGGTGCTTACAAGAATCAGCTAGAAAAGACACTCGCCCTGAAACGGTTTGTGTGTGTGTGTGTGTGTGTGTGTGTGTGTGTGTGTGTGTGTGTGTGTGTTCTTACCTAATTGTTCTTACCTAATTGTATCTTTACAGGAATGAGTCAAGCTCGTACTGTCCCGTGTCTTAAACCATATTTATCGTACATATCCTTAAATTTGTGAATTGTTTTGGCACACACTATTTCATTCGGTAGTGCATTCCATTGATCAATTGCTCTGTTTGGGAAACTGAATTTCCTTACGTCTTTATCACCTCTCTTCTTATGCAGTTTTTTGCAGTGTCCTCTTGCTGATGCTTCTCCATATGTTAAGTAATCATTTATGTCTATTTTCTCCTTTCCTGATATGCATTTATATAGCATTATCATGTCACCTCTTTTCCTTCTCTCCTGTAGTGTTGGTAGATTCAGTTTATTTAGTCTTTCTTCGTAGCTTAGGTCCCTTAAGCTTGGTATCCATCTTATAGCGGCCCTTTGAACTTTTTCAATCTTGTCTATATGCTTTTTGAGATGAGGACTCCAGACTACTGATGCATATATTCCAGGGTTGGTCTAATGAATGATGTTCTTATCCTACTTAGCATGTCTTCATTTATGTATGTGAATGCTATTCTCATATTTGCAAGCAGTGTATACATGTTCCGTACCTTCTCGCTGATGTGGTCAGCCGGAGATAGTCTGTTATTTATAATCACACCTAGGTCTTTCTCTATTTCTGATGTGTATAGGGTTTTATTTCCTAACTTATAATCCCAATCAGGTCTTTTTCCACTTTTATCAAACTTGATTACATGACACTTGTCCACACTGAATTCCATTTGCCATGTACTACTCCATTCATGAAGTTTATTTAATTTTTCTTGTAGCTCCCTACAAGAGTCTGTGCTAGTAATTCTCCTTTGTATTTTTGCATCATCTGCAAACATATTCAGATAGCTCTCATTTCCAGTGTTACTGTTTATATCATTTATTTACACTAAAAACATGATTTGTGCCAGCACTGAACCCTGTGGTACTCCACTAGTCACTTCTTTCCATGATGAGTAGTTTCCTCTTAGTACTGTCCTCATTTCTCTTTTTATGAGAAAGTCTTGCATTCACCAAAACAGTTTGCCTCGAATTCCTCCTTGATGGTACAGTTTCCATAAAAGTCTTTGGTGTGGTACTGTGTCAAAAGCTTTCTTGAAATCTAAATAGATACTGTCAACCCATCCTTCCCTTTCCTGTATTGTGTTTGTTACTCTGTCATAGTAGCTCAACAGATTAGTAACATGATTTTCCTTTTCTGAAACCAAACTGTCTTTCTGTTATCATACTGTGTTCTTCTAGATGATTTACCCAAGCTTTTCTTATAAGTTTTTCTAATACCTTGCTTACAACACTGGTCAGTGATACTGGTCGGTAGTTGAGTGGATTTTGTCTATTTCCTTTCTTGAATAAGGGGACAATATTTGCTTTTTTCCAAATATCAGGTAGTAGCCTATACCTTGACTCAAGGATTTCTTGAAAATTAAAAATAATGGTTTACTTAACTCCTTTGCACATTCTCATAATACCCAACATGAAATTTCATGAGGACCACTTGCTTTTCCTCTGTCTAATCTACTTAACTCCTCCTGTATTACTTTTTCTGCTATTTGTATATCTGGTAGTATGTGTGGACATGCGTGTTCCACATAGCCCCTCTCAAAATTTTTTTCTTCTGTTAAAACTAATTGGAAATTCTTATTTAGTGCTTCACAAATATCTTTCTCTTGTGTATAAGTGATGCCCTCATCCGTAATGGATTGTATTATATCTTTTACTTTGGTTTTGCTTCTGATATAGCTGTAAAACAGCTTTGGTTGATCACTACTTTTATTTATTATATCCTCCTCAAACTGTTTTTGGGCTTCCCTCTTTATTCTTGTATAGTTGTTTCTTGCCTGTTTGTACTTATTATACGCCCTTTCACTACTTTGTCTTCTGTATCTATTCCACAACAAATCTCTTCTTTCTTTTGATTTTTTACATTCTGTATTGAACCATTTCTGTATTTTCTTATCTGCTTCTTTGTGCTGTGGGATGTACTTCTGGACTCCTATTTCATAAAATTCACAAAAATTTTTATATACGGCATTTAAATCTTGTCCTCTAAGCTCATTTTCCCAATCAACTTCTAAGAAATACTTCTTTAGGTCTTGATAATTTCCCTTTTTATAGTTTAGGCTCTTTTTGTAACTATCATTGCTGTTTACTATGTCATATGCTATCCTGAAGTTATAATTTAGTACTGCATGATCGCTTTTGCCAGTGGAGGGTGATATATTAAACTGTCAAAATCATTTTCTTGCCTTGTAAATATTAGATCTAGCACTGAAGGTACATCAAGTCCTCTTTTTCTGGTGGTTTCCCTCACATGTTGCGTTAAGAAAAACTCTTGTACGAGATCCAGGAGCTTTTGGTCCCAACAGCTTTCTTGGCTATTTATATCTAGAGTATTCCAATTTATATTTGGATTGAAGTCCCCAGTTAGTATAATTCTTTCCCATTTCTCTTCCATTTTATGTAGCAATGATCTTACACTCTGAATTGTACTCTCTGCCAGGTCCTCATATTCGTCTCTTTCCCATGTGTTTGATCTGGGTGGCATGTACAAATTGGCTACAATTACTTTACCTTCAGATGTGTCGATCTCTACTGCAATCAGTTCTACTTGTGATGGTATATCTAGTTTTATTTCCTTGACTTTTAGATTTTTCTTAGTTAATATTATCATTCCTCCTCCTTTTTTAAAATATCTGTCTCTTCTCCATATACTGTATTCCTTTAAGTTTAGTATGTGATTTGATATCCTTGGTATTAATTTTGTTTCTGTTAGGCATATTATTTGTGGTTCATTTTCTCTGACATAATCATTCATCTCTAGTAATTTTGATACCATTCCATCCACATTTGAGTACATCAACTTTATCATCTTGTTTATATACTTGTCATGACATGGTTCTACTACCTTCCTCCTTTTTCTTCCATCCTGTTTGGGTACCACTTTCGTACCTGCAATCCTATTACTTTGTAAAAAATTTTCTTCTTCTCCTCTGATCTTCCCTCATTTTTTGTTTTTGCTTCCTCCCTTTTCTCTTTCAGTAATTCCAGTTCCTCTTGTGTTAGGCATCTTTTTATCCATACATTTTTGAACTCCTCTTTTTCCTTAAGATTCTTTGCATTTTTTAGTATCTCTTCCACAGTGTTTACACTCTGGAAGGTCACCTTTAGAGGTCTTGTCTTGCTTTTCTCATATTTCCCTAACCTTTTGTGTTCCTCTATGTCTTTACTACAGATTTCCTCTGATACTTCTTTCAGTAAGCTCATTACATTTGCCATCTCCTTTTTGTCTCTTGTGATCTTGTTTTTAACTTCTTCCTCTTCTATACCAGTGATTACTATTGATTTGTTTATCTCTACTGAATCTCTGACTAACTTTGGATTGTTTTGGATTATTCTTTTCACCTCCTTTTTAATGTTTTTTTCCTCCACCCTTGTTTCTAAGTCTTTCTTTACTTTCACCATTTCAGCATACGTGGTTTCTACATCATTTTTGTAGCTTTGCACAGCTTCTTTCACTTGTGTTATCTTCTCCTCAATATCACTGCTCTGGTCAATAAGACTGCTTACTTGCCTAATTGTTTCTGTGTCATTTTTGAACTCTTCCATAACACTCTCGTGATTGACTACTGTACTTGCCATTTCACTCAGTTTCTTCCTAAGTGTACTCAATTCCACTGTTAGTTCACTGATGGTTGTGTCTTTCTTATTGGCCTCCCTTCCTAGTTTTTCTATTTCTTCCTTTTGCAAGTGCATCTGCTTCTTTATTTCATCAATTTCATTTTTGAAAGCCATTTCTAGTTTGTTTACACGTTCAACCAGTCTATTGTGAGTCTCTACTTCAACCAGTTCTTGGTAGAAATCATCATTTTTCTTTTTACCTTTATCCCTTTTCTTTTCCAAATTTGTTTTACTGAAGTATGTATCCATTTTGCAATACTTATAGTGCAAAGCATGTACTTACAATCTCCGTGTTGTTGTAGTCTAAACAAACCTCAGAGATGACTCAGCGTATTCTTTCGTCTTGGTTCTATTTCCTGTTTGAACAAGTCTTGTTTAAACTTATTATTTTTTTCCTTTTAATAATGAACAATCATTTAGTCTAACCTGGTACTGAGCTTGACTCATACAAAGATACTATTTAGGTAATGCCACTGGCCGTGATGATTTAGTACGGAGCGCCGGTGTCGCACGTCCGCCTAGATTGAATCCCTGTGTGTGTGTGTGTGTGTGTGTGTGTGTGTGTGTGTGTGTGTGTACGTATTTATGTATATGTGTATGTATATACGTACAGTATGTATGTGTGTGTGTGTGTGTGTGTATGTACGTATTTATGTATGTGTGTATGTATGTATGTACAGTATGTATGTATGTGTGTGTGTGTGTGTGTGTGTGTGTGTGTGTGTGTGTGTGTACGTATTTATGTATGTGTGTATGTATGTATGTACATTATGTATGTGTGTGTGTGTATGTACATTATGTATGTGTGTGTGTGTGTGTGTGTGTGTGTGTGTGTGTGTGTGTGTGTGTGTTTGTGTGTGTGAGTGAGTGCCTAATGAAGAGAAATAAAAGTGTGTGGCGATAATTAGAATAAAATATACACAGATATTCCACACAAAGCCAACGAGTCATAATAATACACCTCTCTTAATACCATCACACCAGTCCCTAATGAGACAGCCCTAGCATACAGAATATTTCACTATGGACTATACAAGTACCCAAGTGGTGTAATGAGAAGGTGTGATGTGTATGCTAGCGGTCCCAAAGGTGTAACAGGAATGTATATCAATTGTATTAAAAGCAGACTATACATATCTAAAATAATCCATGTGAATATATATGTCAACACCTCTCTCTCTCTCTCTCTCTCTCTCTCTCTCTCTCTCTCTCTTTGTCGTCCAGGCGTTTATTGCCTCAGTAGGGCTCCGGGGCTAGGCTATTTAACCTTGACATTTAAGGGTAGGCACCTGCTCTTCTGGGTCATCAGGTAAGCAGTAAACCCAAATCACTTCTCGGATGTAAATCCTTAAAGGCCACATTCGGTTGGGGCGCCTTAACCCACTAGACCACACACACACACACACACACACACACACACACACACACACACACACACACACACACACGGGATGATTGTTGCACTTTCTTTGTCTTGTCCTTCCCGGAATGGTAAACAAGTACGAGAGGAAATTTGTCGAGAGTTGGCGAATACGAAAAAGAACCATGGGATGCTTTGCGTACTTGTTTACGTGTCCTTGATGTAAAAAACAAAACAGAAAACTGGTTGTACGTGTGCGAATCTCAGCTTGGCAAGGAAAATTTTGGTGCTTGTGAGTGCCTCCTTCGCGTGGTGGCACTGCTATAACCTCTAATCAAACATCCATCACCTTCCTCCTTGTGTCGCAATAGGAGGATAATGACCTGCAGGAGGAGAGGATCACCAGCCTCAAGTTTCCTGGATTCAGAGGACCCTGCAGCCACACCAACAACTTTAACGATAACAACAAATTCTATAACACAATGACAGTCTACACACACATCATGCAGGGAATATAACAATGGCATGTGAGGTGCATGAATACCTTTTACTCAACGATAACATTACTCTCTGTATGACAAACTAATCTCCTTCATATGCTGGATTATGATACTCTCTGCTTCCTAATTTACCATCTCCAACTTTAACATTCTTATCGAGATTTTCTTCGACTTTCATTTTCTTGTCACTTCCAATAATACTGTTCTCTAAAGCTTTACTTACTTCCTTTGGTGTTTTTGTTATATCTTCCTTGTAACCTAAATTATCGTCCGCATCGTTATTTTCCACGGTCGTTGCTAAGTCACCTTCCATACCTTTATCCTGAAGCTTCCTATTCGCAACATCATCACATTCCTTTTCTATATCCACATCTTTCCCTTTCACATCAACATCACACCCTGCATCTTTACCCTGATTTATAGTTTTCACAGCATCACATTCCACATCTTTATCTTCGCTTTTATTATTCTCAGCATCACACTTCACATCCATATCTATATTATTCTTCGTCTCAGCACCATTACATTCCCCTTCTGTGCCTTCACGCAGCTTCAACTCTTTGGACTTCCTGCGCTCTTCCTGCTGCTTGCGGAAGAAGACTCAGTTGTTTGCCACGAAGTATATAACGCAGGTGACAGCCGACACACCTGCAGCAATTCTGAAGGTGAGGCGAACACCCAACGGTGCTATTAAAAAGCCTCCCACTAGACTGCCCAAAGCTCGACCTGCAAGAAAACTATTGGCATGAGTACAAATTTATATGAGAGGGATGTGAGCTGGGAAAGGCAGCGAAATGGCGGGGGACTGGGGGACGGGAGGCGATTTGTTTGTGGCCACCCCTCAAGGGATCAAGGCATCTGTCGATAGATAGATAGACAGACAGATGGAGAAATATGAAGAGAGGAGGGCAGACACAGAAAAAGAATAATAAGGGTGAAGGAAGAAGCAGGCAGCAATACATCAAGTGAGTGGATGATGGTAAGAAACAGGAAGAAAGAAGGACAGACACAGAAAAAGAATGATAAAGGTGAAGGAAGAAGTAGGCAGCACTACATCAAGTGAGTGAACGATGGTAAGAAATAGGAAGAGAGGAGGACAGACACAGAAAAAGAACAATAAAGGTGAAGGAATAGGTAGGCAGAGCTACATCCAGTGAGTGGATGATGGTCGCCACCGCCTACCACAAGCCTAGCGAAGGGGTAAACAAAGGATATATTTAACCTCTCCAGAAAAAAAAAAAAAAATGCAGAAAGATGAGCACAACTGTCTGAAGATGCAATGAATAGACTCAAATGTGTGTCATCGGGCTGAATGGGTCAAATCTGGCTGCCGTGCTGACTCCAGGATGAATGACACAAGAGATGGTGCTTGGGGAAACCTCTTGCAGTTGTTGTTGTTGGTGTTCTTGATGTTGCTCTACCCCGGTTTAGCCAGCCTTCATTTGGTGCCTATTCTCGTCTATAATGAAGCTCCCTAATACCTCTTCCTTAGCAGTTAATTTTTGTACATGACTGGATAATTAATTTTTATACACCATTTATGCCGAGTGTGGCGATGTTGGAAGGATCTACGTAACACAGAAGAGGAGAGTATGGTGTAATAAGGAAAATAAATCGCTTAGGAGAGGGTGTTAGGGAGCTTCTTTAAAAAAATACCGGCCTTTTCACTCCAACGACGAATATTGTGACGAGTTTGTTGCTATCGCCGGACCATTTAATTTAGCTCTGAGGGAGTGTAGTAGCCTTCATGAACATCTTCACTACTAGACATCTTTCCTAAGTTAAATAAAACAGAAACACACGTCATCGGATTCAATTCGTCAAAATCTTCTACGTAAAAGATTTCTAAAAACCTAAAACAACTTGTACGAAGAAGCCAAACAAAGTAAACAGTGGATGCGGCGCTTCCCTAAGGCGCTTTAAACCAATGCTCTTGGTTTGGCCTGTCGCAGTAATTCAGAAGAGGAGGGAAGGTTTGAACTGAGGGTAATACTGAGCCTCCACTGACCAAACCAGCAGCAGGAGTAACGTAAAGGTGTTATTAGAGTGAGGGGAGAAGCCTTGTATACTTTAAAATAATGCTCTTCGTTTGGTCTGTCGCAGTAATTCAGCAGAGGACGGAAGGTTTGAACTGAGGGTATGATAGAGCCTTCACTGACCAAATCAGCAGTAGGAGTAACGTAGTGTTATTAGAGTGAGAGATGAAGCCTTGTAAACCTACCGACGCCGTGGTAAACCCCGCCGTACACGCCCTGGAGTGTGGCGATGGTGGATGGAGTGGCAAGTTCGTCAGCGTAGGTACACGAAGCCGTTCCCAGGAGAGACACGGTGAAGCACTCCAGCACCTCAAACGGCATGCACCACCACGGGTTGGTCAGGAACGAGTACCCTGGGGACACACAATACTACACTCAGCCATCACAACGCTACACTCAGCCGTCACAACGCTACACTCAGCCATCACAACGCTACACTCAGCCATCACAACGCTACACTCAGCCATCACAACGCTACACTCAGCCATCACAACGCTACATTCAGCCGTCACAACGCTACACTCAGCCATCACAACGCTACACTCAGCCGTCACAACGCTACACTCAGCCATCACAACGCTACACTCAGCCATCACAACGCTACACTCAGCCGTCACAACGCTACACTCAGCCATCACAACGCTACACTCAGCCATCACAACGCTACACTCAGCCGTCACAACGCTACACTCAGCCATCACAACGCTACACTCAGCCATCACAACGCTACACTCAGCCGTCACAACGCTACACTCAGCCATCACAACGCTACACTCAGCCGTCACAACGCTACACTCAGCCGTCACAACGCTACACTCAGCCATCACAACGCTACACTCAGCCGTCACAACGCTACACTCAGCCATCACAACGCTACACTCAGCCATCACAACGCTACACTCAGCCGTCACAACGCTACACTCAGCCATCACAACGCTACACTCAGCCGTCACAACGCTATACTCAGCCGTCAGGAGTGATATGACGTAGGAATAATTCTCCTTAGTTACTACAGTTGGTTTGGGTTTATGAATGGAACTGGTTTAAAAAGTCGTAGCCTCATGAAAGTCACTGGCCCTTACTTTCAAGGCAGGACTGAGTCTCCTTGCTTACCATTTACACCAACTTTGTACTCTGACCACATTCGGATACCAAGAGATCTGGAAGGAGTTAGGGATCATCACCAGATTATAAGAGTCCTGCTGAAGTAGAAACACCGTGACGCATTATAAGATCTTGACATACGCTACCACGGGTTAGTCAGGAACGAGTACCTCTTAACTTCGCTAAATATTGCCATCTCTCCTACTATATTCACTTTAATGCCGCCTAAAACATGTCTCCGTCTTGTATGCTCTGTCTATTTTAGCTTGGCCCAAGATTACATGCCTATATTGAATAATGAGCTGTTACACGGGATTTATACTAGTAGCGAAAGTGCTATATCAAGGACGTACAGCCACGGCCATTGATTATTGTTTCAGATGCCCTGCTTCCTCCTGGCGTCCCCTGGACAGAAGTTGGCAATGACAGAACTGCCTTCACATTACTTTGTCCTCACATACCTGTCTTACTCTCTCATAACTCGGCTTCTTCTTCTTTTTCTGTCACCTAAATGCATGCTGTACACAGACTGTCTGAGTTGCATAATTACCTCCTCCAAGGAGGTTATGTTTTTGCCGGCGTTGGTTTGTTTGTCTGCTCGTCTGTTGGCAGGATTACTCAAAAAGTTATGGACAGAGTTTGCTGGAAATTTTTCGGAGGCTCAGGGTATGGCCCAAGGAACAGTCCATTAGATTTGGGTGTGATCCGGATCATCATCCGGATCCAGGATTTTTTAAAAGGATTCTTTACCATTGCAAGATAGTGGCAATTTCAACATTTTTGCTTCTTACTCGACAAATAATGCCTACAACCTTGGAGGAGATTTGCAGTCTCGGACTGTTATTGTTTTCATATAAAGTGTATGCAGTTTTACCGCGGTTAACTCTAACAATCCGATAATATGTTTTTTTACTGCAGACACTTCTACTCAGCTTACTGGGATACGCTTGGTAGCACAGAGGTGCAGAAGGTAGAGGCTATACTCTATCAACTCATCCAGATCGAAAAGTCTGTCGTAAGAATAATACATTCGTCTAAAGGTAGTAGTAAGGTAGTAAGAAAGATGTCACCTGACTGAAGTTATTAAGTGTGACGTCCAAAGGCAGTAAGAACACAGTACATGAGGCGTCACCGTCCTGAAGGCATTAGGTGTGACGTACCTATCATACGGATGGCATAGAAGGCCAGTCCCAGGATGATGGTGTTGGCATGGCCGAGTTTGTTGATGATGTAGCCAGACGCCACCAGGATGGGGATGCCGGCACTGGTACCCACCGTCACCGTGATGCCCATCAGGGATTTCTTGGCGCCAAGATCCTGAAGCAGCCAGAACAGGAACGTCTCCAGCAGGCCGAAGATTGCTCCTGCAAAGTCATTTCTGTGGTAATTTTAGTTCACCTTTCATCCATACCATTACTGCCCCATTAGAGGCGTATTGGGCAGGGGCCATTAAAGGTGCAAACAATTCTTTTGGACTTAAATCTCTAAGAGCCACGTCTGGTCAGAGCGCCATAACCCCTTACATCACCAGCTGCCTAAAAATAATCAATAAGTAAAACTGTAATAAGTAAAAAAAATGCACAAAGTCGTACACATCCATACAAACCACATCACATACATAAAGCACAAGGAACAACATGACAGGCAGTCGTCATTATAAGACATGGATGTGTTCCATAATACAGTGACTTTTTCTATACAACTTGCGCGCTACAAAGTGGGGGAAACTGGCAGGTCAGCTTTATCAATGAGCTTTAACAGACTTGTAATCAGGACTTTTGGGGACCTACATCCTGAAGTAGCCCAAGGACGAAGGTACCTCCAGGCCAGAGAATGCACCTGGCGGGAAAGATAATTAGGGTGTTATTCCAGACTCAGATCAGTTAACGCCATGAGTCCTCTTAAGGTGTCCCATACTAAGACTAGCCATGGTAGCCTACAACTTGTATTCTCTGTGGACCTCAAGCTCAACCAAGAGCCAAAAGGAGCCACTGTAGTTACTTCCCTACACTTGCTGGACACCGCTTCGAGAAAAAAATTGGTTGTGTATTAAGAGTTTTGACAATGCGTGGTTCTCAGCAGGGGTTTTGCTCCTGTTTACTGGTGCTGAGTTCCCTGCCTAAGAGTGATGATTGTGTGAGTAGTTACCAAGTCTGTAGCCACACTTCACTCTTAGTGGTAGCAAGCTTTCTGCTACCACTTACCACACTGTCAAAACCTATTTAACACTGATATAAGTCCCATGCTATTATTATAAACATCACTACTTTATGGTTTACCATATATTTTTGTAAGTACGTACTGTATGTATGTATGTATGTATGTATAGCCATTCGCCGAAATTCCGGAAGAGGTGGGTACAGATTGCCGGCATACGTTAGGTAGGGGCGCTGATCAGGCATTCTCCCAGTGTTGAACTTCCTCCCTATGACTTGTGTAAACCAGGCAACCATTTACTAACCCAAGTGTTCTCTATGTAATGGAAACGACGAAGAGGGTTTACGGAGGGCTAATGACCATAAGTTTACCTTTATCTATCTATATACTATATAGTAATGAAGGACAAAACCCCAAACCTCCTCTGTCTCCTATGCTGAGTATAATCAACTGAGAGAGAGGGAGAGAGAGAGAGAGAGAGAGGGGGGGGGAGGAAGAAATTGGCAGGTGGATATACGCGCCAACTAAGGAAGTCAGGAGGTAATGATGGCTGTATAATTAGCCACTGTAATTAACTACTGCATCTTATGAATTTCAATATCTAGCACAGCGTCCTTAGTGATGGCATAAGTGTGTAATATCGGTAGAAAGGCTGGCGATAATGACGCGAAAAACATTGAGGTAAAGTATTGTCACGAGAGAAAGAAGCTGTTGCTGAATGTTCAAGTCTCAGACCCAACTTGAAAAATTTATCAGCGTGGGAGAGGCTCTAGCAGCATCAGATGAAAGAAAGGAACTATACTCTTTCCACTCTAACTTGGCCTAAAATTGTCATCTCTCCATCTTCAGTGCTGAGGTCTAACAGGAGATTAACACTGGAATATGATACGAAGAAGCGCTAAGGAAAGGGTGTTGAGCCATTATATTTTCTTATTCTGCCACTCAGCTACGTGAAGTAAGTTATAATAGAACGAAAATCTGAGCCAAGTTAAGGTGAAAAGAGTATACCCAACAAGCAGTAAAAAACACGTAAAACAGAGACACGGAACTCAGCGATATATCTGAAGCAGAGTATGTTATGGGCTGTGTAAATTTCTTGATATACTTTACTTCATGTTAGATATGTGTGTGTGTGTGTGTGTGTGTGTGTGTGTGTGTGTGTGTGTGTGTGTGTGTGTGTGTGTGTGTGTGTGTGTGTGTGTGTGTGTGTGTGTGTGTGTGTGTGTGTGTGTGTGAAGATGGTCATACTGAGTCTTTTCAAGGGTGATCCTGGTGTTCAGAGTGACGGCGCTATGTACTAAATCTCACCTGAATCTCACCTGTAATTAACATGACCACCAAAAACGTGATCACTTCCGCATTCTTCAGTAGCGCCTTGAAGTCCCTGGTCACCTTGTCCGATGGCATACGGAAGTCCAGGTCCATCACCATAATGACCATCGCTGCCACAAGCTTCAGACCAAAGTACAGGAAGCAGGCGGGTCTGGGGAACAAGGACCAAAGACAGGAACATTATTAGACTCCTGTGACTGACTCTAGGCTATCAACACACGCTCCTGACTCACTCTAATCTACCTTCATTAACACCTAGACTCCTGACTCACCGTGAATCGTGAGGCGTCAGGTAGAATAGAGTACTAGAGTTGTGCTAACCGTGAAAGGGCTACCTGTACACTAAGTAACACTCTCAGGCGTCTATGAATCACTCAGGTAAATAAAATCGTTCATCCTTAACTGGAAATGAATATTGTACCAGAGCTCCGATGGATAACTAACACCTGAACAAAATTCTAACGTTAACCGGAATAAATTACTAGAGTTCTTCCAATTTTGAGAGGGTCGTGTCCTTAGTACAGTGCCGGAAAAAACGTGAAGTAACCCCTTGATCTGATACCAATGTATGTTTAATTTTACTGCATCCAGGCGACTTTTTTTTTTTTTTTTTTTTTTTTTAAGTGTCCGACTCTGGTCAAAGGCTTCAGGGCCAATCCCAAGGTCCAGTAGTCCTCCTACTCACCTCCACATGCCACCACTTCGGCGCTAACACCCACCGTCCATACTGAATACATGCTAGGGTTGTCTTAAACTGAAGATAATCGTGTGGAGGCGGTAGGATTACAATAAAACGATGGGCCATGGCAGTGCACTGGTTAGCCCATTGAGTCCTGTCGCATCTTCACATCTTCGCTACAGTTACTTTTCTTTGTAATTATTTTTGCCACAACTAGACGATTCATTTAACTTGGACGAGTGACGCAGCAAAGGAAAGGTTAATAAAGACTTGTGTGTAACCTCTCCTGTTCGAAAATTCTGTCCACATCTTAATTAACTCGTTTAAAGTTGGCAGGAATAAAATATGTTAATAAATAAAATACGTGCCTCGTTATACCTGTCTTTCTGTACGCCTGTGTGTGCTGGACCCTGCAACAGATCTTGAAAGGAAATTTTGTTGTGAATCCTGCCGTCCACTGATGCCAAAGAAGACCTAACTAAGCAGGATAGGTACAGGAATTATCACTATACCACCGAGGTTAAAGAAGAGTCACCGAAACCTGGCTGAACCACCTTAATCCACTAAGCCACCAGGCATCTATTATATTTATGCACCGGTAATTCTACGGGTGACTTTACACTCCCTCTTCTGTCTTTCTTTCCTCCATTCTTTCCTCTTCCTTCTGCCTACGCGTGACTTTACACTCCCTCTTCTGTCTTTCTTTCCTTCATTCTTTCCTCTTCCTTCTGCCTATGGGTGACTCTACACAGAGTGACAAGCCAAATGGATTCCTATACACCAGGAAACTATTTACTACGCTGGGTGGCAACCATATAACCAAATTTTGGCGCTTGGTGGTTTAGTGGGTAATTATTGTGCTCCAGTCAGATTGAGCCGGTGAAGGTTTATATCCAAGGGATGGTTGGGGTTTATGCTCACATAATGCCACTCAGGGATGAGTGAGGTTGGTCACTCTCATCTTAAATGTCAGGACCAACTGCCAAGCCCCGGGCTCCTACGCTCCTCATGGGGCAACGTAGGATTGGATGATGGATGGATGGATGGATTATTCTGCTTCCGTTGAGACCAGAGAAGTGACTATAATGAGCACTTAACCCAAATAATCCCTTCAGACCTTGATCCATCTGGAGGGCCGTAACCCACTACACCACCAGGCTACGTATCAACACTCCTAGGGTCCGCTGATGCACGAGAAGATACCGATATGCACACCAGCACAGGAGCCACAATGACTGATATGAAGTTAGTCTAGTTTGACAGCCTTAACCCACTAGACCACAAGGCTACGTACCTAAAATCCTGGCGTCCGGTGATGCCCGAGACGACGTCGATGAGTACGCCAGATATAGGCGTCATCACAATGGCGCCCATGTTGCCGTACAGCCCCTGGAGGCCATAGTCCCCTTTGTACTGGCGAAGGATGGCCATGGTAGCGCCCTGGAACATGGTGTGGCTGGTGGCTGCCACGGCAAGGGTCAGTATACACGGGGGTTGGTACAGGTCACGGATATGCTGTATAATACACTGAGACATTGATAAAGTTGGGGTTATGTTCCATAATAGTACAACATTTAAACAGTTTCTGTGGTGCTGGAGAGGGAGGGCCTTCACGTGGTGGCACCGATATAGTTGTTATAATATCAACGTCCTTCTCATTTCCTCTCCTCCGAAAAGACTTTTTATTATCGACACACATCATGTACTTGTCGCTGAGAAACAGAATGGCCAGAAAGTGAACCAATGATATTAACTTATATATATATATTTTTTTTTCTCCGCCTACATGATCAGACAGTTTGCGTCAGAAGAAGTACTGTACATTTTGCGTCTGTGTGAATGCACCCTCACGAGCGAGAACAATCTTACATATAACTTAAGGTTAAGGCAGTTTATAAATACAGCCAAGATTTATACACAGCAATGAAAATGCTAACTCCCTGCAACACTGTGCTGCTTGCTGCTCCCACGACAAGATTCAGTATAGATGGTTTACGTTGACAGTCTGAGATGCTTTCCTAAATACTGCA
>NC_137036.1:3254188-3259188 GCF_032717465.1 Coenobita brevimanus | reverse complement strand
ATGACGCAGTAGTATACATATATATATATATATATATATATATATATATATATATATATATATATATATATATATATATATATATATAATTCTTTCAACCCAGCGTGTGTATCGCAGGACTGGGTATGCGGTTTCCTTGTTCTCTCTGATTGCACAGACAGAAACTGCACATATGCTTTAATTTTTACTGTTAGTTCATAGTGCCAGACAGAAAAATTGCTTACTGTATTTTCCCCGCCTGCCATAAAACTAAGTTATTGCTTTCCCATTATCTGTAGTGTCCAATTGTATGACGAAAGTTGTGATATTTAGGAAAACATCCCTGGCCTAATGAGGCCAGGAGGGGAACGCCTTCAAGTGGTGTTACCTACATAACTGGGCGGCTCCGCTGGTTGGTTCTTAAGTCATCCCTCAACCCTAACCTCGAAAAGGAAGGTGGTGGGCTGTAGGAAGAAGGTAATTTAAGGGTGCAGTTCATAAGCCTAGGACCAGAACAGCAACAACAACAACAATACTGCCGAGGTTAACACATATATAACAACTCTATGGCGCCAAACACTTACATAGTGCAATGTCGCCGATTAGTCTGATGGCCATGTAGGAGAAGAATGTGGCTGATGGACTGAGCTCCTGTGTGGTGTTGGTGTTGGTGCAGAGGCCCTCACTAGCCACACCAGCATAGCACATCACAACACAGCCCTCAGCACCACCAGCATTATCTGTGTTATCCGCTGCCTGCCTTACAGCTGTGGCCTGGAATTAAATAGTGTTGGCTTGTGCATTCCATATACTACTTCCCTCAATTTCCTCCTCCTCCTCCTCCTCCTCCTCCTTCTCATCATCAGCATTCCATATACTGCTTCCCTCAATTTCCTCCTCCTCCTCCTCCTCCTCCTTCTTCTCATCATCAGCATTCCTATACTGCTTCCCTCATTTTTCCTCCTCCTCCTCCTCCTCCTCCTTATCATCATCATCATCATCGATACTTTTCTTAATGCAAGCTGAACCCTCTACGTCTGTGGTCTGGAATAAAACAAGAAAGAGTTGGATGGATTAAATTCTTGTGTGGCACTTGTCCTGGTACAAAGGGATTCACCACCACCATCACACATCACCACACATCCTTTATCATCATCACTCTCCTTAATGCTGGTTGACTCCTTTTACCACCCTTCATCATTATCATCATCATCATCATCATCATCATCACTCTCCTTAATGCTGGTTGACTCCTTTCACCACCCTTCATCATTATCATCATCATCACCAACATCACTGATTCGTACTTTAATATATTAAACCCCTCCACAAGCACCACCACCACCTCATCTCTCTCTCTCTCTCTCTCTCTCTCTCATACTCGCACCACCACCACCACAATCATCATCATCATCAAAAGTTCACCTCGTTTAATGGTCTCATGGCTAGCCTGGGAATCGAACCCGTGACCGTTTGATTGTCAGACGAGTGTTTACCTTATACACCTGAGCCACTGCCTTTATATGAATGGAAAGGGGACGAGGAATGAGAGAAAAGCGGGAAGGAGGGAGAAGAGGGAAGGGAAGGATGAGGGAAGGGAGGGAAGAGGGAAGGAGGGTCAAGGGTCAAGGGAGGGAAGAATGAGGTGGCGTGTGTGTGTGTGTGTGTGTGTGTGTGCTTTGCATAACAAAGCAAGCGAGGCGTCTGTGTGTGCATGTGTGTGAAATCTGTCTGTATGTCTCGGGTTTTTTTTTCTCTTTTCTTTCTTTCTTCTCTGTCCTTACACAATACTCTCTCTCTCTCTCACACACACACACACACACACACACATACACACACACACACAACAATACATCCCTGACCTTGAGTGTTTGAAAACGTACACTAAAACACCATATCCCTTCCTTCCTTCTGTCCTGCCCCTTGCACTGCCTGCCATACATTTATTCCTTAGTCCTGCGTCCATCACGGTGTATTACTGACGATTTAAAGGACGTACACTACTTACTCTTGCTTGGTTTGTTTTATCTGGCGGAACTGGCTCACTACCACAATTTTACCACAGTTTCACTACCACAATTTTACTACCACAGTTTCACTACCACAGTTTCACTACCACAGTTTCACTACCACAGTTTCACTACCACAGTTTCACTACCACAGTTTCACTACCACAGTTTCACTACCACAGTTTCACTACCACAGTTTCACTACCACAGTTTCACTACCACAGTTTTACTACCACAGTTTCACTACCACAGTTTCACTACCACAGTTTTACTACCACAGTTTCACTACCACAATTTCACTACCACAGTTTCACTACCACAGTTTCGCTACCACAGTTTCACTACCACAGTTTCACTACCACAGTTTCAGGCGTGGGTGCGTGAAATCCAACGAGCCTTAGCTAGGAGGCAGGGCTGAGTCTCCTTGGTTACTAGTCACATTTATCCCCCAGTTTGAGTACACTTGGCCATCAATTAGCTGTCCAACTCTCTAATGCAAGAGTTAACCGTTACTCCCAGTCCTTCATTTATGCAACGGGTCAACTCTGGAACTGTCTCCCTCTGTCTGTATTTCCTACTTCCTATGATCTCCAGTCCTTCAAACGCAGTGTGTCCAGGCATCTCGAAATGAATGGATCTTGAATTTGGCTCTCTTTTGTATTGTTTTTGTCTTTGTTCTTGGAAGGAACTGTTAATGCGGGCTCAACCTTTGGTTCCTTCTTCCTAGCAAAAAAAAAGGTGTAGCCACCATCATCCCTTTCATTCCTATAGTGTGTTTATACCAACTTGGCCTAAAATTTCTGCCTCTCCAACTTGAATGCTGAGCTGTAACTTCAGATTAACACTAGAATACCATGCTAATCACGAAGAAGTGCTCTGGAAGGGTGTGTAGAGCCGTAGCATTATTTTTTTTGCCACTGAGGTATGTGAAGATGGAGAACAGGTCATTGTGCTGAAGAGGTGAATAAAATGGTCTGGAGATAGATAGAATGCGATAGATAGACAGATAGATAAAAAGATAGATAGAGAGAATGCGATAGATAGATGGAGTAGATAGATAGTATAGTAGATAGATAGATAGATAGATAAAGTAGATAGATAGTATAGTAGATAGATAGATAGATAAAGTAGATAGATAGTATAGTAGATAGCTAGATAGATAGATTAAGTAGATAGATAGTATAGTAGATAGATAGATAGCTAGATAAAGTAGACAGATAGTATAGTAGATAGCTAGATAGTTAAAGTAGGTAGATAGTATAGTAGATAGCTAGATAGATAGATAGATAGCAGAGCAGATAGCTAGATAGATAGATAAACATAATAGATAGATTGATAGTAGAGTAGATAGATAGATAGTAGAGTAGATAGATAGATAGATAGATAGTAGAGTAGATAGATAGATAGTAGAGTAGATAGATAGAGAGTAGAGTAGATAGATAGAGAGTAGAGTAGATAGATAGAGAGTAGAGTAGATAGATAGTAGAGTAGATAGATAGAGAGTAGAGTAGATAGATAGAGAGTAGAGTAGATAGATAGTAGAGTAGATAGATAGTAGAGTAGATAGATAGATAGTAGAGTAGATAGATAGAGAGTAGAGTAGATAGATAGTAGAGTAGATAGATAGATAGTAGAGTAGATAGATAGATAGTAGAGTAGATAGATAGATAGTAGAGTAGATAGATAGAGAGTAGAGTAGATAGATAGTAGAGTAGATAGATAGAGAGTAGAGTAGATAGATAGAGAGTAGATAGATAGTAGAGTAGATAGATAGAATAGATAGTAGAGTAGATAGATAGATAGATAGTAGAGTAGATAGATAGATAGATAGATAGATAGATAGATAGATAGATAGTAGAGTAGACAGATAGATAGTAGATAGATAGATAGATAGATAGATAGAGTAGATAGATAAATAGTAGAGTAGATAGAGCAGATAGACTGATAGACAGAATGCGATTGATAGATAGTTAGAATGCGATAGATAGATAGTTAAAATGCGATAGATTGAGATAGAATGCGATAGATAGATAGACAGGTAGACAGAATGCGGCAGCTAGATAGATAGACAGATAGAATGCGATAGATAGATAGATATAGATACAATGCGATAGATAGAATGAGAGAGAGACAATGCGATAGATATAGATAAAATGAGACAGAATGAGGTAGATAGAATGAAATAGATAGACATAGAAGGAATGAGGCAGAATGATATGGAAAGAATTAGATAGATGGAATGAGATAGATAGAAGGAGAAAGACAGAATGAGATAGATAGAATGAGATAGATAGAATGAGATCGATAGAATGAGATAGATAGAATGAGATAGAGTGAGAAAGACAATGAGATAGACAGAATTAGATAGATGCAATGAGGTAGACAGAATGAGATAGATAGAATGAGATAGATAGTATGAGATCGACAGAATGAGACAGAATGAGATTGACAGAGTGAGGTCGATAGAATGAGACAGACAGAATAAGATAGATAGAATAAGACAGACTGAATGAGATAGATATAATGAGATAGATATAATGAGATAGATATAATGAGATAGATATAATGAGATAGACACAATAAGATAGATATAATGAGATAGATATAATGAGATAGACAGGATGAGATAGATATAATGAGATAGATATAATGAGATAGATATAATGAGATAGATATAATGAGATAGACACAATAAGATAGATATAATGAGATAGATATAATGAGATAGACAGGATGAGATAGATATAATGAGATAGACAGGATAAGATAGACAGGATGATAAAGAATAATATGGACAAAGGAACTAAAAAACAAGGAAGCAAGAGACAAACAACAAATCATGGTAGGGAAGGGATGCATGTTAGCCAATATTCCTCCTCTATCTATCTGTCTATCTATCTGTCTATCTATTGCTAGACGCCTTAATCCCGTAAGGGGTGGCCACAAACAAATCGCCTCCATGTCGCCCTGTCCTCAGCCATTTCCCTGCCCTGATCCCAGCACACACCCCTC
>NC_137036.1:3137500-3249088 GCF_032717465.1 Coenobita brevimanus | reverse complement strand
GTGGGTGTTGCAACACCCCTCCCCGAGCTTCCTGTGAGGGTGGGTACTTCATAAAGAATATTGCATTCTGGTCAATTTATAGTACTAATTCTTACAAACACGTCTTTAAAGTGTAAAAAAGTCTATGTGACAACTAGTTCCCATACACTGTTGCCAGACAAAACGTCAGCATCACACGAGCAGGCTTGCAGCGAATTTTTGCTGACGACTCTACGTAGGCTATGTTTACATTATATATATTTGTATATCTATTTTAATAATTATGCATACTAATTCTACTTAAATGCACCACATACATACATACATACATAGACACACGTGCAGTCATACATACATACATACATATATGTACAATCATACATACACACATACATACATACATTCGGGCATCCATTGTGTATGAACTAATAAGGTTGGCCTCGGTGTGCGTGAGATTTGGGCGGGCTTTGATTAAGTGGAGAGTCTTGGGTACTTTTCTTTGTGATTCTATGTGGTTTGACGTTACTCTGAAGAGGCTTGCTTCCTTTCATTGAGTTTTAACTTGTTGTCGGTCACGTTAATAGTGGTTAGATAATTGACTGATTGATTGAAAATATTAAAATCTGGCTCACACGAGCAGGCTTGCAGCGAATTTTTTGCTGACGACTCTACGTAGGCTATGTTTACATTATATATATTTGTATATCAATTTTTAATAGTATGCATACTTAAATGCACCACATATATACATACATACATACATAGACACACGTGCAGTCATACATACATACATACATATATGTACAATCATACATACACACATACATACATACATTCGGGCATCCATTGTGTATGAACTAATAAGGTTGGCCTCGGTGTGCGTGCGATTTGGGCAGGCTTTGATTAAGTGGAGAGTCTTGGGTACTTTTCTTTGTGATTCTATGTGGTTTGACGTTACTCTGAAGAGGCTTGCTTCCTTTCTTTGAGTTTTAACTTGTTGTCGGTCACGTCAATAGTGGTTAGATAATTGATTGATTGATTGAAAATATTTAAAATCTGGCGATGCAACTGCCAGGGTCATATGCCGCCGGACAACAAGCCAAAAGATTTGGGGGAAATAAATAGTGCATATTCAAAATAAAGTTAATAACTATTACTAGAAATAAAACACTGGAAATAATAAAATAATAGGTAAAAGAAAATATCAATTACTTATAAAAGTGGAAGGAACCCCGCCTCCTGAAGAAAACTAAAAACATCAGTAAAATCGCTATGGGCTCCACCAAGCATCGAGGAGAGACAGTAGGCACCATCTGCCCCTCTATGCCTATGGAGGAAACTCTGATGCAGGCCCCCCAAACTCGGGCACTCGACCAGCAGGTGACGGACAGTAAGGGTAACAAGGCAATCATCACAGTACGGTTGAGTCTCACCACTCATCAGGAACCCATGTGTAAGCCGAGAGTGCCCAATACGAAGCCTAGCAAGAGCCACCTCAAATCGCC
Source organism: Coenobita brevimanus (assembly GCF_032717465.1). Lineage (NCBI taxonomy): Eukaryota > Metazoa > Arthropoda > Malacostraca > Decapoda > Coenobitidae > Coenobita > Coenobita brevimanus. The sequence continues at coordinate 3,247,604 of NC_137036.1, read as the reverse complement.
GAGGCATGGAAGGGAGAACCCTTGGCACAACCACTCTCTGAAAGACCTCTTTCAGCTTATTATGAGCGACACTATCCCAGCGTCTCTGCCAGTACATATGCATCCTCCTTCTCATTGCCAACCACACCAACATGTGCGGGAACCCAGCAAAAATCTACTCTCTTCCCCCGACGACGAATGAGGAACAGCCACTCCAAGATAGCTAAAACTATAGGATGAGAAGAGTTAAAAGATTCCAGGCCCAAAAGCGCCCCCTGAGAATCGCTAAAAATAGTAAAATTATTGTCAGGGTGAGTAAACACCAACATCAGGGCTAAAACGATAGCTGACAACTCTGCAGTAAAAACTGAGGCAACCAAAGGAAGACTACCTCCACAGCTAAAATTGGGAAATATCACTCCAAAACCAACACCAGATGCGGATTTAGAGCCATCAGTATACACAGGTACAGAACCACCATGACTACGATCAGAAGAATGTTCTAAAATAACTGTAAACAGCACTGAGGAGCAGACAGAATCCTGTTGAGCTGGCAAAAGACCTACAGAAAGTTACCTTGGGCAAGATCCATGGTGCAACCCTCGGGATCCGAACAGGACTGACAGGTACTGCTGACAAACCAAACTTTTCCATAATATCCCGAACCCTATAGCCAAATGGACGAGGCATGCAAGGGTCCTACTATAACACAGAAAACAAGACTGATTCATCACACACAGCTTGCACAGACAAGTGAGTCTGTGAATGCGACGAATCCAGAGCCAGCACCGTGCTGCAACAGACTGACGCAGTAGATCTTGGGAATGGAGGCACACCAGCTTCCACCAACAAGCTGGAAATTGGAGATGACCGAAAAGCCCCATGTTGAAGGCGAAGTCCAGCATGATAGACAGCATCTAGAGTTTGCAGTCTGGACGCTGTGGCAGAGGAGTATACCTCACAGCCATATGACAGCTTGGAGATTACAAAAACCTGAAACAAATGCAAGAGTGTCCTCTGATCAGCACCCCAAGAGGTATGGGTCAGAACCCTCAGTAGATTGAGAGCCTTCATACATGATGTTTAAAGATTTGCCAAGTGTGAAACCCATGTCAAACGACACTCAAATGTCAGGCCCAAGAATTCTGTCTCCGTCACACAACGAAGTCTCCTACCAACACCAGCTGGAGAAGGGTCCGGGTGTACCTCTCATCCTACAGAAGTGCATAGCCACAGTCTTAGAAGGGGAAAACCAAAACCCTTGGACGTGGCCCAGGCAGAAATCTTGTCCAAGGCATTGCATGACCCGCTCAATAGTAGCCATGTGGGAAACTGCTTTAGAAAACCATATAGCAAGTCATCCACATGAAGGATGCTGCTTTGATACCCCCAGCAGGCAAAGTGTCAACGATCCATTGATGGCCACCTGGAAACAGGGATAACACTTAAGGGTTTCCGTGGGACATGAACCCCTTCTGGCACAGTGGCAGTAAAAAGGGTAGAACCCATCATCGATAGTTGAAACAGTACGATCAGTCAAGAAGTCTCCAAGCAACACAGCTCTGTCAGGCAACCACGTGTGAACCAGACATGAAGTTGTTGGAGGATGCCATGACACCAGGCAGTGTCATAAGCCTTCTCAAGGTCAAAAAACACAGCCACAAGATATTGCTTAGAGGCAGGAAATTTCACAGACGACGCCTCAAGCCTGAACATAAGATTGTCTGAAGTGCACCGTAACTTACGGAAACCACTGCGACCAAAGAGAGAAAGCATCACCTCTCACGGATTTGAAACCACATAAGCCTGACATTGACCATCTTTTCGAACAGCTTGCACACACACATGATGTTAAAGTGATAGGGGTGGATAGTTGGCCTGAATGATCTTTACCAGGCTTGGGAATGGGGAAGACAATACCCAACTTCCAATTCCTGGGAATAGAGCCCTCACTCCAAACCTGTTAAAAAGGTCCAATAAAAACTAGGTGAATTAGCAGATGACGAAGCAAAGAGTATGGAATGTCGTCAGGCCCAGGAGCAGTGTCACTACACTCTGAGAGGGCATCACACAGCTCACGGAGGTTTAAGTCTAAATTATACATCTCCGGCCACGAGAACGAAAGTCAAGACCCAGTCTCTCATGATTCCTATGAAAGGTAGCAAACAGCTGTGAAGAATTCTTTTTTGAGACTACATAAAACTGATTTGCAAAGGCAGAGGCTACTGCATCTGGTGCAGACACAAGTTCTCTGTGAAGTTGCAACACCAGTGGGGAAGGGGGCGAGAACCTACCAAAAATCTTGCACACCTTTTTCCACGCCATAGACATTGGAGTCGAGGATATAACTGTAGAAACATACGACCTCCACGAGTTATGGAAGTACGCATTCTTCATGACCCATCTATAGTGAGCCATCCCATGCTTTGCAAAAACTGTATCTTTAGAAAAACAACATTACGATTGACAAAATACCGGAGGGCAGCTGCTTTGTAAGCTCTTTGCTATGGAGCAGTCATCATTCCACCTTGGCACAGGTCTCCGGGATAAAACACCAGAAGTCCGTTGGGTGGAATGAACCCCTGCTGAGAAGATGGTCTTAGTAAAAAAAACGTTCGGCATCATCGATAGTTGAAAATCAGTAACCCTGTTGGCAAAATACACATAGTTCCTCAACGAGACCAATCAGCTCTGTCCAGACACCAGCGTGGCATACGGGTGCAGAAACAGAGGAGTAGGCTGGACCATTACAGGATAATGGTCACTACCATGTAGATCATCCAAACCACCCATGAAAACAATCAAGGGCACAATCAGAGGAGGAAATGGTAAGGTCAATGACAGAATACGTGCCAGTTTGAACATGAAATGAGTTGGCCTCCCATCATTTAGGAAACCAAATCAAATCCCCAACCAAAGAGGCAAAGAGATCACCCTGGGGATTTGAAAGTGAGTCACCCCACAAAGGAAGAGATGGCCATTAAGGTCACCAAGGAGTAGGAAAGGGGTGGAAGTTGGCTGATAAGGGTTTCTAGATGAGCAGGCAGATACAGGAACGGAAGGTGGAAGGCACAGACAACAGATGGTATAGCACCTCCCAACGTGCATCTGTACTGCTAGAACTGGGGGGACTGAATCTCAAAGGAAATAAAGGGGACATCAGAACAGGTTACCCGAAATGGCAATAATCGGCAGGGACCACCAGGAGGAGATGCATGGAAGATCTCATACCCCCTAACAGAAGGGAACTGTCTGTCCCCCACCATTGTCTCCTGAAGACAGACACATAGTGGGTTCAAAGCAGAGAGTAATAACTGCAATTCCTCCCAATTTGCCATGACACCTCTACAAATCCCGCCCCACCGGCGGGTTTGGATTGATGTTATGAGAGCTCCTTTGGAGGAGCCTGCCCAGCACCAGAAACCCGCACCCTCTGTCTAACACCCGATGGCAAGCGTGACGATGAGGAAGTAAGTTTTACAACCTTCTCTTCTTGGAGTGGGCAGACCACTTTGTTTGGAAGCGGCTTTGGGGGCCGCCTTGGAGATGTGAGGATGGCCAGTGCTCCACCAGAAGCCTCGAGGTGGAATAGAGTCCAAAGCAGAACTCAATCTTTTGAGGAGGCCATCCCATGCTCCTGATCTGAAGCACCAACAAGCTGTCCACCAACATCCCCAGGTGGGGATGGGACCGGAGGTGAACCTGCTGTTTTGGATATCACCTGGCTAGATCCCCTCAGCCTGCTGGGCAGATAGAAGAGGAGAGGTGTCGACAGCAGGGTCGACAACAGAGACCTTAGGTGGCCGGTCTTCATGCTCAGGAGGACTTGTGACGAACAACAGGTGACGGTTTGCCAGGTATAGATGGAGTCGTCATGCTGGGTAAGTACAGGAGGAGTCCAGTCAACGTGGACATCCGCCACCACCACAGAAGTGTGCAAGTCATCAATCCACCGAAGTGGGGCAGAAATAGTTGGAGTAGGGGTGCGACAGGTTCATTTTCACAAACAGTATGAACGATAGGTGACAGCATCCTGCAAAGCTAGGTGATGCAGTGGGCAATGGATTGGGTCGAAGGCTGTCTCTGAGACATAGGACGGTGTACTGGTATTCCAGAAAGGAGAAGCGTAAGTAACACCGGGGTGGAAGAAGCTGTCTAGTCTGGGCCTCTTCTAGCCTAAGGAAATGAAACCTTTCTCAAGTGTTTCGAATCGATAAAATCTCCTTTTCCAGGCAGTAGTGAGACAGTTTTTAGAAGATACCGCATGAGGGCCCCCACAGTGATAGCATTTAAGGGTTCCTGGACAGTCATTGGCATGACTCTGGTCTGCCACAGGAGATACAGACACCAAGAAGGCCAGCCTGTGAGCGGTGGCAAAATCGGCTAACATGTCCATACCCCTGGTAGTGAAAACAACGCTTTGGGTTGGCACATACGGTTTCACAGGAAGCAATAGCCATGCCAGTTTCACGGACCTAGGCAATGTCTGTTTATCAAATGTCAAGAACAATTTTGGAGTCGGGGTGAAGATCCCATCTATCTTTTTTTGAAGGCACTCAACCTTCACCACATCAAACGAACGCAACTCTTCCAACAATCGTCTCCTCTGAGTATCGGAGGATGTCACGAGAGAAAATGACTCCCTTACATTGGTTGAAGGTTCCATGAGGAACACAGGTAACAGCAGAACCAGCAACAGAGGTCAAATTCATTAGCCAGGAGCTCTCCTCTGGGTGTGGCAGACGCGCCTCACTTGGCTAGAATGCCACCTTCCTCGACCCGTCATGCCTGCTGCTCAGACTCAGTGTGCCACTGAGTTACCCCCACACCATCACCAACAACTTACTGACCTTTGATGAACAGGATTACCATCACACCTTGAAGCTGTCTTTGCAGTACTGGCTACGAGCTCTTACCGTGCTCAACCCCAAGCCGTACCCATGTCTGACCAGTAAACAAAGGCATTTGGAAAAGCAGTGACCACCGCTTCCCCAACAATAAACACATGTATGTTGGAGTTAAGGCCCAGGGACGCTTTCAGAGTCTTCATCTAAATTTCTTCCTCAGTGGCCTACTTGTCACATCTTCAGTGATTGTCTCCCTTCCTCCTCCCCCACCATTTTCTATACAAGTTTGTTTGTTTTGTGTTGTGGCGACAAATTAGTCTCCTACTGCAGGTAATACTCAGACGACACGATGTCCGGATGTGGCAAGGGTGGCAAGGTGAAGGGGAAGTCAAAGTCTCAATCCAGCACGGCTGGGCTCCAGTTCCTCATGGGCAGGATCCACCATCTCTTTTGTAGAGGTAATTATGCCGAGTGTGCGGGTGCTGATCTTCCCGTCCACTTGGCTGCAGTCATGGAGTAACTTGCAGGCGAAGTGCTTGAGCAGGCTCTCAACGCTGCCCGTGACAACAGGAAGACTCGTATCAGTCCCCGTCACCTGCAGCTGGCCATCCTTAATGACGAGGAGCTGAACAAGCTCTTGTTGGGCATCACCATCATCCAGGGAGGTGTCCTGCCTAACATCCAGGAGGTGCTGCTTCCCAAGATGTCAGAGAAGAAGTGAAATCTTCCAATAAATTCCTCTTCACCTCCATCGGCTCCTCTAGGAGCCACATCCATTTCTTAAAACAGAATAGACTTAGGCAATGGCCTAAATCACCATCTCTGTGTTTCTTCATGTATATATACGTGCATTTATGTATTGTGTGTATACTCGTAATAAAAAGTTGTAGGTGAGGTTAGGTCTCTGCATGTATTCATGTGTGGTTGCATGTAAGATTTGCTTACATCAGTACGGTACAGTGGTCGATTGATATTCCCACTGCCAACTGCACATAAGGGTAGCGTACATCCTAAGCGGGTAGGTTTTGTTTTGTTTGATAAGGCTAGCTTATATTATGTCTCGTTGGCAGGTGAGATTGGGTTTAGAGTAGTATCGTTAGGTGAAGTTAGGTTTGCTCTGGTGAGCTGAGGCTATGCTTGGTTTGGTGAGGCTAGGCTAGGTTACTTTTGGTCTGGTAACGTGAGTTTCTGTAGCCTGTGATCTAACTTTCTTCCGAAGTATCTAAGCAAATACATGTAAATGTTTAGCAATTTGTCTAGTTATCTGTCTTTGTAGCAGTCAAGCCAACCTACCTGCCTACCAATAATTAGCCTTTCAATCTATCTGTCGGGTCAAAATTTCCTTCTACAGATCTGTCTATATACCTGTGTATCTATCTAGTAAACACTGCATCTACCTATCTTCCTGCCGTTAAACCAAAAAAACTTCGATCTATCTCTTGGGTTATAATTTTCTAGAGAGCCATCTATCTACCTTCGTATCCCTCTGTCTATCTGGACACATATGTATATATCCATCCACCCACCTATCTCCCTGTCTGCCCCTCAATCGGCCTATTCATATTATAGCAAACGACCAGTCTTAAACTTGGCACCTCTCGAGTCCCTTACTCTTATTTTGAATTCCGTGGTATAAACATAATGACATAGGTGTTAGCTAAGATGCCGAATGTCTGCATGGACCTATACCATGTCTTCATTATTTCTCTCTCTCTCTCACAGAAATTCAGTGTGGACCTCTAAGGGAGGCCCGGAGGTTGTTGTGTGCTTTGCCGTGGCTAGGTTGGATAGCGCTATGGAAGGCAACTCAATTATGAACTCTCTAAGTCGCACAAGCCGTACACAATGCGTCCTTGCCTCTTGAGGGCGTTCACCACGTCCGTTACATGGTCACAGTCTTCCGCTTGACATGCTCAGTGTAGGTGAAAGCGTCGCGAATCACTTTCTCGAGAAACGCCCCTTTAGAACACCGCGGGTCTCCTCGAAGATGAGGTCAGAGATACGCTTCTCGCCGCCACGACGAGCTAGACGACGAATGGCAGGCTTCAGACAGCACCACTCTCGTGGTGGCGCATGGCGCCTCACTTGGCTAGACCCTTGCCACCTTTGCCTCGACCCGTCATGCCTGCTGCTCAGACTCAGTGTGCCAATGAGTTACCCCCACACCATCACCAACAACTTACTGCCTTTGACGAACACACTTACCATCACACCCTTGAAGCTGTCTTTGCAATACTGGCTACCTATACACTCCCCCATGCCACTCATGCAACCAGTAAACAAAGACATTTGGAAGAGCAGCGACCCCCGCATCCCAACAATAAACACATGTATGTTGGGTTAAGGCCCGACGCTTTCTTTTCATCTTAATTTCTTCCTCACCTATCTTCATCTTAATTTCTTCCTCACCTACTTGTCACATCATCATGATTGTCTCCCTTCCTCCTACCCCCATTTTCTATACGATTTTTTTTTTTTTTTTTTTTTTTATGTTGTGGGGACAAATTAGTTCTCACTGCAGGTAATACTCAGACGACACGATGTCCGAGATGTGTGCAAGGGTGCAACAGATGAAGGGGAAGTCAAAGTCTCCAATCCCAGCACGGCTGGGCTCCAGTTCCTCATGGACAGGATCCACCATCTCTTTCGTCGAGGTAATAATGCCGAGCGTGCGGGTGCTCATCGTCTCCGTCCACTTGGCTGCAGTCATGGAGTAACTTGCAGGCAAAGTGCTTGAGCAGGGTTTCAACGCTGCCCGTGACAACAGGAAGACTCGTATCAGTCCCCGTCACCTGCAGCTGGCCATCCTTAATGACGAGGAGCTGAACAAGCACTTGTTGGGCATCACCATCATCCAGGGAGGTGTACTTCCTAACATCCAGGAGGTTCTCCTTCCCAAAAAGAAGTGCAGAGAAGAAGTAGAAATCTTCCAATAAATTCCTCTTTCACCTCCATCGGTTTTCTCCTCTAGGAGCCACATCCATTTCTTAAGACAGAATAGACTTAGGCAATGGCCTAAATCACCATCTCTGTGTTTCTTCATGTATATATGCGCGCATGTATGTATTGTGTGTATAATGTGGCACGAGTTGTCTATGCTGGTTTGTGTCTTTGCATGTATTTATGTTTGGCTGTGCATGTAAGTATAGCTACTTACATCAGTGACGGTACAGTGGTCGATTGATATTCCAACTGCCAACTGCACATAAGGTTCGTAACGTACATCCTAAGCGGGTGGGTGGGTAGATGGATGAATGAAAGCATAGATGATGGCTTGCCTTCAGCTATGGAGGGACTGGACGAAGTTGTTGAATGATATGTTGATGTATTATCCGCGGGGTGACGACAATGGTGGATTTTATACCCCCAAATAGGAGCACTTGAGACAATAATAAAACTAACAATTTATTATGATAACACTATAGCCGATAATAGCATTATTAATACTGCTAGTTACTCCTCTTCATTTGGTTACTGTTATTATAAATCTTATTGGAATTATTGTTGCCATTTTCAATTTTGTTTTTACTTCGAATTTTTATTATCACTATTTCTTCTTATAGTTATATCTGTTATTGTCTATTGATGATGGTAATACTGCCACTAGAAGCACAACATCTATAAAAACATCGAAAATAAGTACTACTGCTACTACTACTACCACCACCACTAATAACTATCGCACAACCAAGAAGCATTAGTGATTTATGCTCAGTTGGTAGCTACGATGGGGCCTATGTGTAGGGGCTCTGCAGGAGGTCGGTGTTGTTGAGAACGCTACCAGGGCACTTGGTGATGAGGCGCAAGGTAACGTCCTGCCCGCCTGCCTGCCTGGAGTTGGCGTGTTGTTGTGGCCGGGTGGTGCATAGCTTGTCCGGTGGAGGGTGATGGATGGAGCTTGTGAAATAGAGAAAACGGCCGTGAGAGCCAGAAATTCAAGGGATAACCTGTTCGTTTGGAAATATTCCATATATATCAAACAGTATTCATATGGATTGTGTGTGGTGCCTCACCGACGTGACAGTGTCTTCTGTAGGTGCATCAGTCAACCTTGCTTGTCGTGTATTGAAAGGCAGAAATAGTTTGGATAGGTGGGATTTACCTTCGAGAGTTATGGAGGTGACACCTTGGGCACGGCAGATGAGATAGTCTGGCTAAGGAATGGAAATTGCCCGGATTAGCAAGTCGCCTGTTGATCTCAATTGCATGGATCTTAGTTTGACGATGCTGCGAAAATTAGTAAAGAAAAATGTGAAAAGTTTATGCCAACAGCATCTGAGAATTGTTCCCAGGCGGTCACCCATCCAAGTACTAACCAGACCCAACGTTGCTTAACTTCTCGCTGATCGGACGAGAAGCGGTGCTCTCCCAACGTGGTGTGGCCGTTGGCAATGAGAAGGGAAAGAAAACGACCTATTAATACCGCCTTACTGAGCCAGAAGAGTGTTCTTCTATCGATTTTTTTTTTCTTTAGATTTAATAGGCAATATCGACAACCTTTCAACCTTTCGATGGATTACCTATTTCGTCACCGTAAGTCTTTGAAACATATGGAACAAAGGAAAAGAAAATGCAAGACGTAAGTAGAAATGGATAAACGGCATGACAAACGGACCAACCCTCATTGAATAACCGATCGTCCCTTAACGGATGGCGCAGCCAACGTTATTATACTCCATTTTTACTCTTTCACAGAATCTAGGCGCATGCCAGGCAGGCACTCAGGCCAAAAGCCAGGCAGGTAAGTAAACAATTATGTAGGTAGGTCGGTAGGTAGGTTAGTTGGTAGGTAGGTAGGTTGGTGGTAGGTAGGTAGGTTGGTGGGTAGGTAGGTCGATATACAAAAAAACTCTGTAGAAATGTGTAATATCAAACCGCAGCCGTGGACAAAGGAATGTCCTCTCAAAAAAGTAAATATATATTTGAAGACCTTCATTACAACTGTAAGAGATATAAAAGTAATATTCAGAACTGACAAAACTTAAAGACATTTATTTTAATCCTCTTTTTTGCCTTTAGTTCACACCTGTCAGAGAGAGGTGCAGGTTGCTAAACCTCTATGTGTGCGTGCGTTCGTTCGTTCGTTAGGTGTGTGCTTCTGCTTGCTCTGGATGCATGCATTCCTGCTTAGACTTCATCCCAACCCCACACACTCTATCTGTCTCTGTCTGTCTGTCTGTATTTCTTGTATAAGTATCTAACTATCAATCTATCTGTCTGTCTATCAAATTATCCATCTATATATATACACACATACATACATACATACATACATATCGTAGGCCGTCCATTTTGTGTGAACTAATAAGGTTGGCTTCGGTGTGCGTGCGATTTGGGCAGGCTTTGATTAAGAAGGAGAGAGTCTTGGGTACTTTTTTTTTTGGTGATTCTATGTGGTTTGACGTTACTCTGAAAAGTGCTTGCTTCGCTTTCTTTGAGTTTTAATCCTTGTTGTCGGTCACGTTGATGATGGTGGTTAGGTAAAGAGTAGCCTTTGCCTTTAGTGGAGATGAGGTTTCAAGCTAGTAATAATAGTTATGTTAGATTATGTTTGATTTGGTTTCGTTGGTTGAGGTTATTTAAGGATTTGCTATTGCCCGTTCTGTGAGGTTTGATGAGGGCAGATAAAGATAGGTTGGATTAGGGTTAGGTTTTTGTTTTGTTTGGATAAGGCTAGCTTATATTATGTCTCATGTTGGCGCAGGTGAGTGTTGGGTTTAGAGTAGTAGCGTTAGGTGAAGTTAGGTTTGCTCTGGTGAGATGAGGATACGCTTGGTTTGGTGAGGCTAGGCTAGGTTACTTTTGGTCTGGTAAGGTGAGTTTCAGCCAGATCTAACTTTCTTCCGAAGTATCTAAGCAAATACATGTAAATGTTTAGCAATTTGTCTAGTTATCTGTCTTTGTAGCAGTCGAGTCAACCTACTTGCCTACCAATAATTAGCCTTTTAATCAATCTGTCGGGTCATAATTTCCTTCTACACATCTGTCTATATACCTGTGTATCTATCTAGTAATCACAGTATCTACCTATTTTCCTGCTGTTACACCAAAAAATACTTCGATCTATCTATGAGGTTATAATTTCTTAGAGAGCCATCTATCTACCTTCGTATCCCTCTGTCTATTTGTACACATATGTATATATCCATCCACCCACCTGTCTCTGTCTGCCCCTCAATCGGCCTCTTCATATTATAGCAAACGACCAGTCTTAAACTTGGCACCTCTCGAGTCCCTTACTCTTATTTTGAATTCCGTGGCATTGACATAATGACATGGGTGTTAGCTAAGCTGCCGAATGTCTGCATGGACCTATACCATGTCTTCATTATTTCTCTCTCACAGAAATTCGGTATGGACCTCTAAAGGAGGCCCTGAGGTTGTTGTGTGCTTTGCCGTGGCTAGGTTGGATAGCGCAATGGAAGGCAACTCAATTATGAACTCTCTAAGTCGCACAAGCCGTGCACGGTGCGTCCTTGCCTCTTCAGGGCGTTCACCACGTCCGTGACGGTCACAGTCATCCGCTTGACATGCCTCCAGTGTAGGTGAAAGCAAGTCGCGAATCACTTTCTCGAGGAACACCTTTAGAACACCGCGGGTCTCCTCGAAGATGAGGTCAGAGATACGCTTCTCCGCCGCCACGACGAGCTAAAGACGACGAATGGCAGGCTTCTGTGATTCCACCACCTTGTGGTAGCGCATAGCGCCCTCACTTCTGGCTAGACCATTGCCACCTTTGCCTCGACCCGTCATGCCTGCTGCTCAGACCTCAGGTGTGCAACTGAGTTATTTCCCCACACCATCACCAACAACTTACTGCCTATCACGAACACACTTACCATCACACCCTTGAATCTGTCTTTGCAGTACTGGCTACCTATACACTCCCCCATGCCACTCATGCAACCAGTAAACAAAGACATTTGGAAGAGCAGTGACCCCCGCTTCTCAACAATAAACACATGTATGTTGGGTTAAGTCCCGATGCTTTCTCTTCATCTAAATTTCTTCCTCCCCTACTTGTCACATCTTCATAATTGTCTCCCCTTGCCTCCTACCCCCATTTTCTATACGATTTTTTTTCTTTGTTTTTTGTTTTGGCGACAAATTAGTCTCCTACTGCAGGTAATACTCAGACGACACGATGTCCGGATGTGGCAAAATTGTGGCAAGGTGAAGGAGGGAAGTCAAAGTCTCCAATCCAGCAGCGGCTGGGCTCCAGTTCCTCATGGGCAGGATCCACCATCTCTTTCGTAGAGGTAATAATGCCGAGCGTGCGGGTGCTGGTCCTCCTGTCCACTTCTGGCTGCAGTCATGGAGTAACTTGCAGGCGAAGTGCTTGGAAAGCAGGGTCTCAACGCTGCCCGTGACAACAGGAAGACTCGTATCAGTCCCCGTCACCTGCAGCTGGCCATTCTTAATGACGAGGAGCTGAAGAAGCACTTGTTGGGCATGACCATCATCCAGGGAGGTGTCCTGCCTAACATCCAGGAGGTGCTGCTTCCCAAGAAGTCAGAGAAGAAGTGAAATCTTCCAATAAATTCCTCTTCACCTCCATCGGCTTCTTTAGGAGCCACATCCATTTCTTAAGACAGAATAGACTTAGGCAATGGCCTAAATCACCATCTCTGTGTTTCTTCATGTATATATGCACGCATTTATGTATTGTGTGTATAATGTGGCACGAGTTGTCTATGATGGTTTGTGTCTCTTCATGTATTTATGTTTGGTTACATGTAAGTATAGCTACTTACATCAGTGACGGTACAGTGCTCGATTGATATTCCCACTGCCAAGTGCACCTAAGGTTCGTAACGTACATCCTAAGCGGGTGGGTGGGTAGATGGATGAATGAAAGCATAGATGATGGCTTGCCTTCAGTTATGGAGGGACTGGATGAAGTTGTTGAATGATATGTTGATGTATTATCCGCGGGGTGACGACAATGGTGGATTTTATACCCCCAAATAGGAGCACTTCAGACAATAATGAAACTAACAATTTATTATGATAACACTACAGTCGATAATAGCATTATTAATACTGCTAGTTACTCCTCTTCATTTGGTTACTGTTATTATAAATCTTATTTATAATTACTGTTGCCATTTTCAATTTCGTTGTTCCTTCGAATTTTTAGTATTACAATTTTTTCTTATCGTTATATCAAATATTGTCACTTGATGATGGTACTACTGCCAGAAGAAGAACTACATCTATAACAACAACGAAAAGTAGAACTATTGCTACTACTACTAAGACCACCACTAATACTTCCACAACCAGAAGCATTAGTGATTTATGCCAGTTGGTAGCTGCGATGGGGCCTATGTGTAGGGGCTCTGCGGGAGGAGTCGGTGTTGTTGAGAACGCTACAGGGCACTTGGTGATGAGGGCAAGGTAACGTCCTGCCTGCCCGCTCGCCTGCCTGCTCGTTGGCGTGTTGTTGTGGCGGGTGGTGCGAATGGCTTGTCCGGTGGAGGGTGATGGATGGAGCTTGTGAAATAGAGAAAACGGCCGTGAGAGCGCAGAAATTCAAGGGAGATAACTCTGTTCGTTTGGAAATATTCCATATATATCACACATGTATTCATATGGATTGTGTGTGGTGCCTCACCGACGTGACAGTGTGTACTTCTGTAGGTGCATCAGTCAACCTTGGCTTGTCGTGTATTGAAAGGCAGAAATAGTTTGGATAGGTGGGATTTGCCTTGGAGAGTTATGGAGGGTGACACCTTGGGCAACGGCAGATGAGATAGTCTGGTTAAGGGAATGGAAATTGCCCGGATTAGCAGTCGCCTGTTGATCTCATTGCATGGATCTTAGTTTGACGCGCTAAAAACAGTAAGAAAAATGTGAAAAGTTTATGCCAACAGCATCTGGTGTTCCCAGGCAGTCATCCCATCCAAGTACTAACCAGACCCAACGTTGCTTAACTTTCGCTGATCGGACGAGGAAGCGCGTTGCTCTCAACGTGGTGTGGCCGTTGGCAATGAGAAGGAAAAGAAACGACCTATTAATACAGCCTTACTGAGCCAGAAGAGGTTCTTCTATCGATTCTTTTTTCTTCTTTAGATATAATATACCAATATCGACAACCTTTCAACCTTTCGATGGATTACCTATTTCGTCACCGTGTCTTGAAACATATGGAACAAAGGAAAAGAAAAAGCAAGATTTAAGTAGAAATGGGATAAAATACGGCATGATACAAAACGGACCAACCCTCATTGAATAACCGATCGTCCCTTAACGGATGGCGCAACCAACGTTATTATACTCCATTTTTACTCTTTCACAGAATCTAGGCGCATGCCAGGCAGGCACTCAGGCCAAAAGCCAGGCAGGTAAGTAAACAGATAGGTATGTAGGTAGGTAGGTAGGTAGTAGGTTGGTAGGTAGGTAGGTAGGTAGGTTGGTAGGTAGGTAGGTTGGTGGGTAGGTAGGTCAATATACAAAAAAACTCTGAGGAAATGTGTAATATCAGACCGCAGCGGTGAACAAAGGAATGTCCTCTCAAAAAAGGAAATATATATTTGAAGACCTTCATTACAACTGTAAGTGATATAAAAGTAAAATTCAGAACTGACAAAACTTAAAGACATTTATTTTAATCCTCTTTTTTGCCTTTAGTTCACACCTGTCAGAGAGAGGTGCAGGTTGCTAAACCTCTATGTGTGCGTGCGTTCGTTCGTTCGTTAGGTGTGTGCCTGCCTGCCTGGATGCATGCATTCCTGCTAGTGGATACTCTCATCCCAACCCCACACTCTATCTGTCTCTATCTTTGTTCGTATTTTGTCTGTCTGTCTGTCTGTTTCTATATAGTATCTACCTATCAATCTATCTGTCTATCTATCAATCTATCCATCTATATATATACATACATACATACATACATACATACATATAGTAGGCCGTCCACTTTGTATGAACTAATAAGGTTGGCTTCGGTGTGCGTGCGATTTGGGCAGGCTTCGATTAAGTTGAGAGTCTTGGGTATTTTTTTTTTGTGATTCTATGTGGTTTGACGTTACTCTGAAAAGGCTTGCTTCCTTTCTTTGAGTTTTAACCTGTTGTCGGTCAGGTTAATAGTGGTTAGGTAAAGAGTAGCCTTTGGCTTTAGTGAGATGAGGTATCGCTAGTAATAATAATTAGGTTAGATTAGGTTTGATTTGGTTTGGTTGGTTGAGGTTATTTAAGGATTAGCTTACGTTCTGTGGAGGTTTGATGAAGAGGCAGATAGTGAGATAGGTTGGATTAGGTTAGGTTTCGTTTTGTTTGATAAGGCTAACTTATTTTATGTCTCGTTGGCAGGTGAGGTTGGGTTTAGAGTAGTATCGTTAGGCGAAGTTAGGTTTGCTCTGGTGAGATGAGGCTATGCTTGGTTTGGTGAGGCTAGACTAGGCTACTTTTGGTCTGGTAAGGTGAGTTTCAGCCAGATCTAACTTTCTTCCGAAGTATCTAAGCAAATACATGTAAATGTTTAGCAATCTGTCTAGTTATCTGTCTTTTTAGCAGTCGAGTCAACCTACCTGCCTACCAATAATTAGCCTTTCAATCTATCTGTTGGGTCATAATTTCCTTCTACACATCTGTCTATATACCTGTGTATCTATCTAGTAATCACTGTATCTACCTATTTTCCTGCAGTTACACCAAAAAATACTTCGATTTATCTATTGGGTTATAATTTCCTAGAGAACCATCTATCTATCTTCGTATCCCTCTGTCTATCTGTACATATATGTATATATTAATCCACCCACCTATCTCCCTGTCTGCCCCTCAATCGGCCTATTCATATTATAGCAAACGACCAGTCTTAAACTTGACACCTCTCGAGTTCCTTACTCTTATTTTGAATTCCGTGGCATTGACATAATGACATAGGTGTTAGCTAATCTGCCGAATGTCTGCATGGACCTATACCATGTCTTCATTATTTCTCTCTCACAGAAATTCAGTGTGGACCTCTAAGTGAGGCCCGGAGGTTGTTGTGTGCTTTGCCGAGGCTAGGTTGGATACCGCAATGGAAGGCAACTCAATTATGAACTCTCTAAGTCGCAGAAGCCGTACACGGTGCGTCCTTGCCTCTTGAGGGCGTTCACCACGTCCGTGACGGTCACAGTCTTCCGCTTGACATGCTCAGTGTAGACGAAAGCGTCGCAAATCACTTTCTCGACGAACACCTTTAGAACACCGCAGGTCTTCTCGAAGATGAGGTCAGACATATGCTTCTCGCCGCCACGACGAGAAAGACGACGAATGTCAGTCTTCGTGATGCCACCACCTTGTGGTGGCGCATGGCGCCTCACTTGGCTAGACCCTTGCCACCTTTGCCTCGAAACGTCATGCCTGCTGCTCAGACTCAGTGTGCCACTGAGTTACCCCCACACCATCACCAACAACTTACTGCCTTTGACGAACACACTTACCATCACACCCTTGAAGCTGTCTTTGCAGTACTGGCTACCTATACACTCCCCCATGCCACTCATGCAACCAGTAAACAAAGACATTTGGAAGAGCAGCGACCCCCGCATCCCAACAATAAACACATGTATGTTGGGTTAAGGCCCGACGCTTTCTCTTCATCTAAATTTCTTCCTCACCTACTTGTCACATCTTCATGATTGTCTCCCTTCCTCCTACCCCCATTTTCTATACGATTTTGTTTGTTTGTTTTATGTTGTGGGGACAAATTAGTCTCCTACTGCAGGTAATACTCAGACGACACCATGTCCGGATGTGGCAAGGGTGGCAAGGTGAAGGGGAAGTCAAAGTCTCAATCCAGCACGGCTGGGCTCCAGTTCCTCATGGACAGGATGCACCATCTCTTTCGTAGAGGTAATAATGCCGAGCGTGCGGGTGCTGGTCCTCCCGTCCACTTGGCTGCAGTCATGGAGTAACTTGCAGGCAAAGTGCTTGAGCAGGGTTTCAACGCTGCCCGTGACAACAGGAAGACTCGTATCAGTCCCCGTCACCTGCAGCTGGCCATCCTTAATGACGAGGAGCTGAACAAGCACTTGTTGGGCATCACCATCATCCAGGGAGGTGTCCTGCCTAACATCCAGGAGGTGCTGCTTCCCAAGAAGTCAGGGAAGAAGTGAAATCTTCCAATAAATTCCTCTTCACCTCCATCATCTCCTTTAGGAGCCACATCCATTTCGTAAGACAGAATAGACTTAGGCAATGGCCTAAATCACCATCTCTGTGTTTCTTCATGTATATATGCGCGCATTTATGTATTGTGTGTATAATGTGGCACGAGTTGTCTATGCTGGTTTGTGTCTCTGCATGTATTTATGTTTGGTTGCATGTAAGTATAGCTACTTACATCAGTGACGGTACAGTGGTCGATTGATATTCCAAGTGCACCTAAGGTTCGTAACGTACATCCTAAGCGGGTGGGTGGGTAGATGGATGAATGAAAGCATAGATGATGGCTTGCCTTCAGCTATGGAGGGACTGGACGAAGTTGTTGAATGATATGTTGATGTATTATCCGCGGGGTGACGACAATGGTGGATTTTATACCCCCAAATAGGAGCACTTCAGACAATAATAAAACTAACAATTTATTATGATAACACTACAGCCGATAATAGCATTATTAATACTGTTAGTTACTCGTCTTCATTTGGTTACTGTTATTATAAATCTTATTTATAATTATTGTTGCCATTTTCAATTTCGTTGTTGCTTCGAATTTTTAGTATCACAATTTCTTCTTATCGTTATATCAAATATTGTCACTTGATGATGGTACTACTGCCACAAGAAGAACTACATCTATAATAACAACGAAAAGCAGTACTACTGCTACTACTACTACCACCACCACTAATACTTCCACAACCAGAAGCATTAGTGATTTATGCCAGTTGGTAGCTACGATGGGGCCTATGTGTAGGGGCTCTGCGGGAGGTCGGTGTTGTTGAGAACGCTACAGGGCACTTGGTGATGAGGGCAAGGTAACGTCCTGCCTGCCTGGGTTGGCGTGTTGTTGTGGCGGGTGGTGCATAGCTTGTCCGGTGGAGGGTGATGGATGGAGCTTGTGAAATAGAGAAAACGGCCGTGAGAGCGAGAAATTCAAGGGATAACCTGTTCGTTTGGAAATATTCCATATATATCACACATGTATTCATATGGATTGTGTGTGGTGCCTCACCGACGTGACAGTGTCTTCCGTAGGTGCATCAGTCAACCTTGCCTGTCGTGTATTGATAGGCAGAAATAGCTTGGATAGGTGGGATTTACCTTCGAGAGTTATGGAGGTGACACCTTGGGCACGGCAGATGAGATAGTCTGGCTAAGGAATGGAAATTGCCCGGATTAGCAGTCGCCTGTTGATCTCATTGCATGGATCTTAGTTTGACGTGCGAAAATTAGTAAGAAAAATGTGAAAAGTTTATGCCAACAGCATCTGGTGTTCCCAGGCGGTCACCCATCCAAGTACTAACCAGACCCAACGTTGCTTAACTTCGCTGATCGGACGAGAAGCGGTGCTCTCAACGTGGTGTGGCCGTTGGCAATGAGAAGAAAAGAAACGACCTATTAATACCGCCTTACTGAGCCAGAAGAGGTTCTTCTATCGGTTTTTTTTTTCTTTAGATTTAATAGGCAATATCGACAACCTTTCAACCTTTCGATGGATTACCTATTTCGTCACCGTGTCTTGAAACATATGGAACAAAGGAAAAGAAAATGCAAGACGTAAGTAGAAATGGATAAACGGCATGACAAACGGACCAACCCTCATTGAATAACCGATCGTCCCTTAACGGATGGCGCAACCAACGTTATTATACTCCATTTTTACTCTTTCACAGAATCTAGGCGCATGCCAGGCAGGCACTCAGGCCAAAAGCCAGGCAGGTAAGTAAACAATTATGTAGGTAGGTAGGTAGGTAGGTTGGTAGGTAGGTAGGTTGGTGGGTAGGTAGGTCAATATACAAAAAAACTCTAAGGAAATGTGTAATATCAGACCGCAGCGGTGGACAAAGGAATGTCCTCTCAAAAAAGTAAATATATATTTGAAGACCTTCATTACAACTGTAAGTGATATAAAAGTAAAATTCAGAACTGACAAAACTTAAAGACATTTATTTTAATCCTCTTTTTTGCCTTTAGTTCACACCTGTCAGAGAGAGGTGCAGGTTGCTAAACCTCTATGTGTGCGTGCGTTCGTTCGTTCGTTAGGTGTGTGCCTGCCTGCCTGGATGCATGCATTCCTGATAGACTTCATCCCAACCCCCACACTCTATCTGTCTCTGTCTGTCTGTCTGTTTCTGTATAGTATCTAACTATCAATCTATCTGTCTGTCTATCAAATTATCCATCTATATATATACACACATACATACATACATACATACATAAAGTAGGCCGTCCATTTTGTATGAACTAATAAGGTTGGCTTCGGTTTGCGTGCTATTTGGGCAGGCTTTGATTAAGAGGAGAGTCTTGGGTACTTTTTTTTGTGATTCTATGTGGTTTGACGTTACTCTGAAAAGGCTTGCTTCCTTTCTTTAAGTTTTAACTTGTTGTCGGTCACTTGATGATGGTGGTTAGGTAAAGAGTAGCCTTTGGCTTTAGTGAGATGAGGTATCGCTAGTAATAATAATTAGGTTAGATTAGGTTTGATTTGGTTTGGTTGGTTGAGGTTATTTAAGGATTTGCTTACGTTCTGTGAGGTTTGATGAGGGCAGATAAAGATAGGTTGGATTAGGTTAGGTTTTGTTTTGTTTGATAAGGCTAGCTTATATTATGTCTCGTTGGCAGGTGATGTTGGGTTTTGAGTAGTAGCGTTAGGTGAAGTTAGGTTTGCTCTGATGAGCTGAGGCTATGCTTGGTTTGGTGAGGCTAGGCTAGGTTACTTTTGCTCTGGTAAGGTGAGTTTCAGCCAGATCTAACTTTCTTCCGAAGTATCTAAGCAAATACATGTAAATGTTTAGCAATTTGTCTAGTTATCTGTCTTTGTAGCAGTCAAGCCAACCTACCTGCCTACCAATAATTAGCCTTTCAATCTATCTGTCGGGTCAAAATTTCCTTCTACACATCTGTCTATATACCTGTGTATCTATCTAGTAATCACTGTATCTACCTATCTTCCTGCTGTTACAACAAAAAATACTTCGATCTATCTATGAGGTTATAATTTTCTAGAGAGCCATCAATCTACCTCCGTATCCCTCTGTCTGCCTTGACACATATGTATATATCTATCCACCCACCTATCTCCCTGTCTGCCCCTCAATCGGCCTCTTCATATTATAGCAAACGACCAGTCTTAAACTTGGCACCTCTCGAGTCCCTTACTCTTATTTTGAATTCCGTGGCATTGACATAATGACATGGGTGTTAGCTAAGCTGCCGAATGTCTGCATGGACCTATACCATGTCTTCATTATTTCTCTCTCACAGAAATTCGGTATGGACCTCTAAAGGAGGCCCTGAGGTTGTTGTGTGCTTTGCCGTGGCTAGGTTGGATAGCGCAATGGAAGGCAACTCAATTATGAACTCTCTAAGTCGCGGAAGCCGTGCACGGTGCGTCCTTGCCTCTTCAGGGCGTTCACCACGTCCGTGACGGTCACAGTCTTTCCTTTGACATGCTCAGTGTAGGTGAAAGCGTCGCGAATCACTTTCTCGAGGAACACCTTTAGAACACCGCGGGTCTCCTCGAAGATGAGGTCAGAGATACGCTTCTCGCCGCCACGACGAGCTAGACGACGAATGGCAGGCTTCGTGATGCCACCACCTTGTGGTGGCGCATGGCGCCTCACTTGGCTAGACCCTTGCCACCTTTGCCTCGACCCGTCATGCCTGCTGCTCAGACTCAGTGTGCCACTGAGTTACCCCCACACCATCACCAACAACTTACTGCCTTTGACGAACACACTTACCATCACACCCTTGAAGCTGTCTTTGCAGTACTGGCTACCTATACACTCCCCCATGCCACCCATGCAACCAGTAAACAAAGGCATTTGGAAAAGCAGTGACCACCGCTTCCCAACAATAAACACATGTATGTTGGGTTAAGGCCCGACGCTTTCTCTTCATCTAAATTTCTTCCTCACCTACTTGTCACATCTTCATGATTGTCTCCCTTCCTCCTACCCCCATTTTCTATACGATTTTGTTTGTTTGTTTTATGTTGTGGGGACAAATTAGTCTCCTACTGCAGGTAATACTCAGACGACACGATGTCCGGATGTGGCTAGGGTGGCAAGGTGAAGAGGAAGTCAAAGTCTCAATCCAGCATGGCTGGGCTCCAGTTCCTCATGGACAGGATGCACCATCTCTTTCGTAGAGGTAATAATGCCGAGCGTGCGGGTGCTGGTCCTCCCGTCCACTTGGCTGCAGTCATGGAGTAACTTGCAGGCAAAGTGCTTGAGCAGGGTTTCAACGCTGCCCGTGACAACAGGAAGACTCGTATCAGTCCCCGTCACCTGCAGCTGGCCATCCTTAATGACGAGGAGCTGAACAAGCACTTGTTGGGCATCACCATCATCCAGGGAGGTGTCCTGCCTAACATCCAGGAGGTGCTCCTTCCCAAGAAGTCAGAGAAGAAGTGAAATCTTCCAATAAATTCCTCTTCACCTCCATCGGCTTCTTTAGGAGCCACATCCATTTCTTAAGACAGAATAGACTTAGGCAATGGCCTAAATCACCATCTCTGTGTTTCTTCATGTATATATGCGCGCATTTATGTATTGTGTGTATAATGTGGCACGAGTTGTCTATGCTGGTTTGTGTCTCTGCATGTATTTATGTTTGGTTGCATGTAAGTATAGCTACTTACATCAGTGACGGTACAGTGGTCGATTGATATTCCCACTGCCAACTGCACATAAGGTTCGTAACGTACATCCTAAGCGGGTGGGTGGGTAGATGGATGAATGAAAGCATAGATGATGGCTTGCCTTCAGCTATGGAGGGACTGGACGAAGTTGTTGAATGATATGTTGATGTATTATCCGCGGGGTGACGACAATGGTGGATTTTATACCCCCAAATAGGAGCACTTCAGACAATAATAAAACTAACAATTTATTATGATAACACTACAGCCGATAATAGCATTATTAATACTGTTAGTTACTCCTCTTCATTTGGTTACTGTTATTATAAATCTTATTTATAATTATTGTTGCCATTTTCAATTTCGTTGTTGCTTCGAATTTTTAGTATCACAATTTCTTCTTATCGTTATATCAAATATTGTCACTTGATGATGGTACTACTGCCACAAGAAGAACTACATCTATAATAACAACGAAAAGCAGTACTACTGCTACTACTACTACCACCACCACTAATACTTCCACAACCAGAAGCATTAGTGATTTATGCCAGTTGGTAGCTACGATGGGGCCTATGTGTAGGGGCTCTGCGGGAGGTCGGTGTTGTTGAGAACGCTACAGGGCACTTGGTGATGAGGGCAAGGTAACGTCCTGCCTGCCTGCCTGCCTGGGTTGGCGTGTTGTTGTGGCGGGTGGTGCATGGCTTGTCCGGTGGAGGGTGATGGATGGAGCTTGTGAAATAGAGAAAACGGCCGTGAGAGCGAGAAATTCAAGGGATAACCTGTTCGTTTGGAAATATTCCATATATATCAAACAGTATTCATATGCATTGTGTGTGGTGCCTCACCGACGTGACAATGTCTTCTGTAGGTGCATCAGTCAATCTTGCTTGTCGTGTATTGAAAGGCAGAAATAGTTTGGATAGGTGGGATTTACCTTCGAGAGTTATGGAGGTGACACCTTGGGCACGGCAGATGAGATAGTCTGGCTAAGGAATGGAAATTGCCCGGATTAGCAGTCGCCTGTTGATCTCATTGCATGGATCTTAGTTTGACGTGCGAAAATTAGTAAGAAAAATGTGAAAAGTTTATGCCAACAGCATCTGGTGTTCCCAGGCGGTCACCCATCCAAGTACTAACCAGACCCAACGTTGCTTAACTTCGCTGATCGGACGAGAAGCGGTGCTCTCAACGTGGTGTGGCCGTTGGCAATGAGAAGGAAAGAAACGACCTATTAATACCGCCTTACTGAGCCAGAAGAGGTTCTTCTATCGTTTTTTTTTTTCTTTAGATTTAATAGGCAATATCGACAACCTTTCAACCTTTCGATGGATTACCTATTTCGTCACCGTGTCTTGAAACATATGGAACAAAGGAAAAGAAAATGCAAGATGTAAGTAGAAATGGATAAACAGCATGACAAACGGACCAACCCTCATTGAATAACCGATCGTCCCTTAACGGATGGCGCAACCAACGTTATTATACTCCATTTTTACTCTTTCACAGAATCTAGGCGCATGCCAGGCAGGCACTCAGGCCAAAAGCCAGGCAGGTAAGTAAACAGATAGGTATGTAGGTAGGTAGGTAGGTTGGTAGGTAGGTAGGTTGGTGGGTAGGTAGGTCAATATACAAAAAAACTCTGAGGAAATGTGTAATATCAGACCGCAGCGGTGAACAAAGGAATGTCCTCTCAAAAAAGGAAATATATATTTGAAGACCTTCATTACAACTGTAAGTGATATAAAAGTAAAATTCAGAACTGACAAAACTTAAAGACATTTATTTTAATCCTCTTTTTTGCCTTTAGTTCACACCTGTCAGAGAGAGGTGCAGGTTGCTAAACCTCTATGTGTGCGTGCGTTCGTTCGTTCGTTAGTGTGTGCCTGCTTGCCTGGATGCATGCATTCCTGCTAGACTTCATCCCAACCCCCACACTCTATCTGTCTCTGTCTGTCTGTCTGTCTGTCACTGTATAGTATCTAACTATCAATCTATCTGTCTATCTATCAATCTATCCATCTATATATATACACACATACATACATACATACATACATATAGTAGGCCGTCCATTTTGTATGAACTAATAAGGTTGGCTTCTGTGTGCGTGCGATTTGGGCAGGCTTTGATTAAGTGGAGAGTCTTGGGTACTTTTTTTTTGTGATTCTATGTGGTTTGACGTTACTCTGAAAAGGCTTGCTTCCTTTCTTTAAGTTTTAACTTGTTGTCGGTCACTTGATGATGGTGGTTAGGTAAAGAGTAGCCTTTGGCTTTAGTGAGATGAGGTATCGCTAGTAATAATAATTAGGTTAGATTAGGTTTGATTTGGTTTGGTTGGTTGAGGTTATTTAAGGATTTGCTTACGTTCTGTGAGGTTTGATGAGGGCAGATAAAGATAGGTTGGATTAGGTTAGGTTTTGTTTTGTTTGATAAGGCTAGCTTATATTATGTCTCGTTGGCAGGTGATGTTGGGTTTTGAGTAGTAGCGTTAGGTGAAGTTAGGTTTGCTCTGATGAGCTGAGGCTATGCTTGGTTTGGTGAGGCTAGGCTAGGTTACTTTTGCTCTGGTAAGGTGAGTTTCAGCCAGATCTAACTTTCTTCCGAAGTATCTAAGCAAATACATGTAAATGTTTAGCAATTTGTCTAGTTATCTGTCTTTGTAGCAGTCAAGCCAACCTACCTGCCTACCAATAATTAGCCTTTCAATCTATCTGTCGGGTCAAAATTTCCTTCTACACATCTGTCTATATACCTGTGTATCTATCTAGTAATCACTGTATCTACCTATCTTCCTGCCGTTAAACCAAAAAAACTTCGATCTATCTATTGGGTTATAATTTTCTAGAGAGCCATCTATCTACCTTCGTATCCCTCTGTCTGTCTTGACACATATGTATATATCCATCCACCCACCTATCTCCCTGTCTGCCTTTCAATCGGCCTATTCCTATTATAGCAAACGACCAGTCTTAAACTTGGCACCTCTCGAGTCCCTTACTCTTATTTTGAATTCCGTGGCATTGACGTAATGACATAGGTGTTAGCTAAGCTGCCGAATGTCTGCATGGACCTATACCATGTCTTCATTATTTCTCTCTCTCTCACAGAAATTCAGTGTGGACCTCTAAGGGAGACCCGGAGGTTGTTGTGTGCTTTGCCGTGGCTAGGTTGGATAGCGCAATGGAAGGCAACTCAATTATGTACTCTCTAAGTCGCAGAAGCCGTACACAATGCGTCCTTGCCTCTTGAGGGCGTTCACCACGTCCGTTACGGTCACAGTCTTCCGCTTGACATGCTCAGTGTAGGTGAAAGCGTCGCGAATCACTTTCTCGAGGAACACCTTTAGAACACCGCGGGTCTCCTCGAAGATGAGGTCAGAGATACGCTTCTCGCCGCCACGACGAGCTAGACGACGAATGGCAGGCTTCGTGATGCCACCACCTTGTGGTGGCGCATGGCGCCTCACTTGGCTAGACCCTTGCCACCTTTGCCTCGACCCGTCATGCCTGCTGCTCAGACTCAGTGTTCCACTGAGTTACCCCCACACCATCACCAACAACTTACTGCCTTTGACGAACACACTTACCATCACACCCTTGAAGCTGTCTTTGCAGTACTGGCTACCTATACACTCCCCCATGCCACTCATGCAACCAGTAAACAAAGACATTTGGAAGAGCAGCGACCCCCGCATCCCAACAATAAACACATGTATGTTGGGTTAAGGCCCGACGCTTTCTCTTCATCTAAATTTCTTCCTCACCTACTTGTCACATCTTCATGATTGTCTCCCTTCCTCCTACCCCCATTTTCTATACGATTTTGTTTGTTTGTTTTATGTTGTGGGGACAAATTAGTCTCCTACTGCAGGTAATACTCAGACGACACGATGTCCGGATGTGGCAAGGGTGGCAAGGTGAAGGGGAAGTCAAAGTCTCAATCCAGCACGGCTGGGCTCCAGTTCCTCATGGACAGGATGCACCATCTCTTTCGTAGAGGTAATAATGCCGAGCGTGCGGGTGCTGGTCCTCCCGTCCACTTGGCTGCAGTCATGGAGTAACTTGCAGGCAAAGTGCTTGAGCAGGGTTTCAACGCTGCCCGTGACAACAGGAAGACTCGTATCAGTCCCCGTCACCTGCAGCTGGCCATCCTTAATGACGAGGAGCTGAACAAGCACTTGTTGGGCATCACCATCATCCAGGGAGGTGTCCTGCCTAACATCCAGGAGGTGCTCCTTCCCAAGAAGTCAGAGAAGAAGTGAAATCTTCCAATAAATTCCTCTTCACCTCCATCGGCTTCTTTAGGAGCCACATCCATTTCTTAAGAGAGAATAGACTTAGGCAATGGCCTAAATCACCATCTCTGTGTTTCTTCATGTATATATGCGCGCATTTATGTATTGTGTGTATAATGTGGCACGAGTTGTCTATGCTGGTTTGTGTCTCTGCATGTATTTATGTTTGGTTGCATGTAAGTATAGCTACTTACATCAGTGACGGTACAGTGGTCGATTGATATTCCCACTGCCAACTGCACATAAGGTTCGTAACGTACATCCTAAGCGGGTGGGTGGGTAGATGGATGAATGAAAGCATAGATGATGGCTTGCCTTCAGCTATGGAGGGACTGGTCTAATTTGTTGAATGATATGTTGATGTATTATCCGCGGGGTGACGACAATGGTGGATTTTATACCCCCAAATAGGAGCACTTCAGACAATAATAAAACTAACAATTTATTATGATAACACTACAGCCGATAATAGCATTATTAATACTGTTAGTTACTCGTCTTCATTTGGTTACTGTTATTATAAATCTTATTGGAATTATTGTTGCCATTTTCAATTTCGTTGTTGCTTCGAATTTTTAGTATCACAATTTCTTCTTATCGTTATATCAAATATTGTCACTTGATGATGGTACTACTGCCACAAGAAGAACTACATCTATAATAACAACGAAAAGCAGTACTACTGCTACTACTACCACCACCACTAATACTTCCACAACCAGAAGCATTAGTGATTTATGCCAGTTGGTAGCTACGATGGGGCCTATGTGTAGGGGCTCTGCGGGAGGTCGGTGTTGTTGAGAACGCTACAGGGCACTTGGTGATGAGGGCAAGGTAACGTCCTGCCTGCCTGGGTTGGCGTGTTGTTGTGGCGGGTGGTGCATAGCTTGTCCGGTGGAGGGTGATGGATGGAGCTTGTGAAATAGAGAAAACGGCCGTGAGAGCGAGAAATTCAAGGGATAACCTGTTCGTTTGGAAATATTCCATATATATCAACCAGTATTCATATGGATTGTGTGTGGTGCCTCACCGACGTGACAATGTCTTCTGTAGGTGCATCAGTCAACCTTGCTTGTCGTGTACTGAAAGGCAGAAATAGTTTGGATAGGTGGGATTTACCTTCGAGAGTTATGGAGGTGACACCTTGGGCACGGCAGATGAGATAGTCTGGCTAAGGAATGGAAATTGCCCGGATTAGCAGTCGCCTGTTGATCTCATTGCATGGATCTTAGTTTGACGTGCGAAAATTAGTAAGAAAAATGTGAAAAGTTTATGCCAACAGCATCTGGTGTTCCCAGGCGGTCACCCATCCAAGTACTAACCAGACCCAACGTTGCTTAACTTCGCTGATCGGACGAGAAGCGGTGCTCTCAACGTGGTGTGGCCGTTGGCAATGAGAAGGAAAGAAACGACCTATTAATACGGCCTTACTGAGGCAGAAGAGGTTCTTCTATCGATTCTTTTCTCTTTTTTAGATTTAATAGGCAATATCGACAACCTTTCAACCTTTCGATGGATTACCTATTTCGTCACCGTGTCTTGAAACATATGGAACAAAGGAAAAGAAAATGCAAGATGTAAGTAGAAATGGATAAACAGCATGACAAACGGACCAACCCTCATTGAATAACCGATCGTCCCTTAACGGATGGCGCAACCAACGTTATTATACTCCATTTTTACTCTTTCACAGAATCTAGGCGCATGCCAGGCAGGCACTCAGGCCAAAAGCCAGGCAGGTAAGTAAACAGATAGGTATGTAGGTAGGCAGGTAGGTTGGTAGGTGGGTAGGTTGGTGGGTAGGTAGGTCAATATACAAAAAAACTCTGTAGAAATGTGTAATATCAGACCGCAGCGGTGGACAAAGGAATGTCCTCTCAAAAAAGTAAATATATATTTGAAGACCTTCATTACAACTGTAAGTGATATAAAAGTAAAATTCAGAACTGACAAAACTTAAAGACATTTATTTTAATCCTCTTTTTTGCCTTTAGTTCACACCTGTCAGAGAGAGGTGCAGGTTGCTAAACCTCTATGTGTGCGTGCGTTCGTTCGTTCGTTAGTGTGTGCCTGCTTGCCTGGATGCATGCATTCCTGCTAGACTTCATCCCAACCCCCACACTCTATCTGTCTCTGTCTGTCTGTCTGTCTCTGTATAGTATCTAACTATCAATCTATCTGTCTATCTATCAATCTATCCATCTATATATATACACATACATACATACATACATATAGTAGGCCGTCCATTTTGTATGAACTAATAAGGTTGGCTTCTGTGTGCGTGCGATTTGGGCAGGCTTTGATTAAGTGGAGAGTCTTGGGTACTTTTTTTTGTGATTCTATGTGGTTTGACGTTACTCTGAAAAGGCTTGCTTCCTTTCTTTAAGTTTTAACTTGTTGTCGGTCACTTGATGATGGTGGTTAGGTAAAGAGTAGCCTTTGGCTTTAGTGAGATGAGGTATCGCTAGTAATAATAATTAGGTTAGATTAGGTTTGATTTGGTTTGGTTGGTTGAGGTTATTTAAGGATTTGCTTACGTTCTGTGAGGTTTGATGAGGGCAGATAAAGATAGGTTGGATTAGGTTAGGTTTTGTTTTGTTTGATAAGGCTAGCTTATATTATGTCTCGTTGGCAGGTGAGGTTGGGTTTAGAGTAGTAGCGTTAGGTGAAGTTAGGTTTGCTCTGGTGAGCTGAGGCTATGCTTGGTTTGGTGAGGCTAGGCTAGGTTACTTTTGGTCTGGTAAGGTGAGTTTCAGCCAGATCTAACTTTCTTCCGAAGTATCTAAGCAAATACATGTAAATGTTTAGCAATTTGTCTAGTTATCTGTCTTTGTAGCAGTCAAGCCAACCTACCTGCCTACCAATAATTAGCCTTTCAATCTATCTGTCGGGTCATAATTTCCTTCTACACATCTGTCTATATACCTGTGTATTTATCTAGTAATCACTGTATCTACCTATCTTCCTGCAGTTAAACCAAAAAATACTTCGATCTATCTATTGGGTTATAATTTCTATCTACCTTCGTATCCCTCTATCTATCTGGACACATATGTATATATCCATCCACCCACCTATCTCCCTGTCTGCCCCTCAATCGGCCTATTCATATTATAGCAAACGACCAGTCTTAAACTTGGCACCTCTCGAGTCCCTTACTCTTATTTTGAATTCCGTGGCATTGACGTAATGACATAGGTGTTAGCTAAGCTGCCGAATGTCTGCATGGACCTATACCATGTCTTCATTATTTCTCTCTCACAGAAATTCAGTGTGGACCTCTAAGGGAGGCCCGGAGGTTGTTGTGTGCTTTGCCGTGGCTAGGTTGGATAGCGCAATGGAAGGCAACTCAATTATGAACTCTCTAAGTCGCAGAAGCCGTACACAATGCGTCCTTGCCTCTTGAGGGCGTTCACCACGTCCGTTACGGTCACAGTCTTCCGCTTGACATGCTCAGTGTAGGTGAAAGCGTCGCGAATCACTTTCTCGAGGAACACCTTTAGAACACCGCGGGTCTCCTCGAAGATGAGGTCAGAGATACGCTTCTCGTCGCCACGAGCTAGACGACGAATGGCAGGCTTCGTGATGCCACCACCTTGTGGTGGCGCATGGCGCCTCACTTGGCTAGACCCTTGCCACCTTTGCCTCGACCCGTCATGCCTGCTGCTCAGACTCAGTGTGCCACTGAGTTACCCCCACACCATCACCAACAACTTACTGCCTTTGACGAACACACTTACCATCACACCCTTGAAGCTGTCTTTGCAGTACTGGCTACCTATACACTCCCCCATGCCACTCATGCAACCAGTAAACAAAGACATTTGGAAGAGCAGCGACCCCCGCGTCCCAACAATAAACACATGTATGTTGGGTTAAGGCCCGACGCTTTCTCTTCATCTAAATTTCTTCCTCACCTACTTGTCACATCTTCATGATTGTCTCCCTTCCTCCTACCCCCATTTTCTATACGATTTTGTTTGTTTGTTTTATGTTGTGGGGACAAATTAGTCTCCTACTGCAGGTAATACTCAGACGACACGATGTCCGGATGTGGCAAGGGTGGCAAGGTGAAGGGGAAGTCAAAGTCTCAATCCAGCACGGCTGGGCTCCAGTTCCTCATGGACAGGATGCACCATCTCTTTCGTAGAGGTAATAATGCCGAGCGTGCGGGTGCTGGTCCTCCCGTCCACTTGGCTGCAGTCATGGAGTAACTTGCAGGCGAAGTGCTTGAGCAGGGTCTCAACGCTGCCCGTGACAACAGGAAGACTCGTATCAGTCCCCGTCACCTGCAGCTGGCCATTCTTAATGACGAGGAGCTGAAGAAGCACTTGTTGGGCATGACCATCATCCAGGGAGGTGTCCTGCCTAACATCCAGGAGGTGCTGCTTCCCAAGAAGTCAGAGAAGAAGTGAAATCTTCCAATAAATTCCTCTTCACCTCCATCGGCTTCTTTAGGAGCCACATCCATTTCTTAAGACAGAATAGACTTAGGCAATGGCCTAAATCACCATCTCTGTGTTTCTTCATGTATATATGCACGCATTTATGTATTGTGTGTATAATGTGGCACGAGTTGTCTATGATGGTTTGTGTCTCTTCATGTATTTATGTTTGGTTACATGTAAGTATAGCTACTTACATCAGTGACGGTACAGTGCTCGATTGATATTCCCACTGCCAAGTGCACATAATTGCTGTCTCTGTAATTACGTACATCCTAAGCGGGTGGGTGGGTAGATGGATGAATGAAAGCATAGATGTATGGCTTGCCTTCAAGTTATGGAGGGACTGGATGAAGTTGTTGAATGATATGTTGATGTATTATCCGGCGGGGTGACGACAATGCAGTGGATTTTATTACCCCCAAATAGGAAAGCACTTCAGACAATAATAAAACCAACAATTTATTATGATAACACTACAGCCGATAATAGCATTGACATTAATACTGTTAGTTACTCGTCTTCATTTGGTTACTTGTTATTATAAATCTTATTTGGAATTATTGTTGCCATTTTCAATTTCGTTGTCTACTTTCGAATTTTTAGTATCGCAATTTCTTCTTATCTGATTTATATCAAATATTGTCACTTGATGATGGGTACTACTGCCACAAGAAGTGTTAACTACATCTATAATAACAACGAAAAGCAGTACTACTGCTACTGACCACTACCACCACCACTAATACTTCCACAAACCAGAAGCATTAGTGATTTATGCTCAGTTGGTAGCTTACGATGGGGCCTATGTGTAGGGGCTCTGCGGGGAGGTCGGTGTTGTTGAGAACGCTACAGGACACTTGGTGATGAGGGCAAGGTAACGTCCTGCCTGCCTGGGTTGGCGTGTTGTTGTGGCGGGTGGTGCATGGCTTGTCTGAGTGGAGGGTGATGGATGGAGCTTGTGAAATAGAGAAAACGGCCGTGAGAGCGAGAAATTCAAGGGATAACCTGTCTGTTTGGAAATATCACATATATATCACACATGTATTCATGATGGATTGTGTGTGGTGCCTCACCGGACGCGATATGCGTCTTCCGTAGGTGCATCAGTCAATCCTTGGCCTGTCGTGGGCTTGATAGGCAGAAATAGCTTGGATAGGTGGGATTTACCTTCGAGAGTTATGGAGGTGACACCTTGGGCACGGCAGATGAGATAGTCTGGCTAAGGAATGGAAATTGCCCGGATTAGCAGTCGCCCGTTGATCTCATTGCATGGATCTTAGTTTGACGCACGAAAATTAGTAAGAAAAATGTGAAAAGTTTATGCCAACAGCATCTGGTGTCTCTCGTGCGGTCACTCATCGAAGTACTAACCAGACCCAACGTTGCTTTAACTTCCCCGATCGGACGAGAAGCGGTGCTCTCAACGTGGCAGGCTGTTGGCAATGAGAAGAAAAGAAACGACCTATTAATACGGCCTTACTGGAGGCAGAAGAGGTCTTTTCTATCGATTCTTTTCTCTTTCTTTAGATTTCGACAGGCGGTATCGACAACCTTTCAACCTTTCGATGGATTACGTATTTCGTCACCGTGTCTTGAAACATATGGAACAAAGGAAAAGAAAATGCAAGACGTAAGTAGAAATGGATAAACAGCATGACAAACGGACCAACCCTCATTGAATAACCGATCGTCCCTTAACGCATGGCGCAGCCAACGTTATTATACTCCATTTTTACTCCTTCACAGAATCTAGGCGCATGCCAGGCAGGCACGCAGGCCAAAAGCCAGGCAGGTAAGTAAACAATTATGTAGGTAGGTCGGTAGGTAGGTTAGTTGGTAGGTAGGTAGGTTGGTGGGTAGGTAGGTAGGTTGGTGGGTAGGTAGGTCGATATACAAAAAAACTCTGTAGAAATGTGTAATATCAAACCGCAGCCGTGGACAAAGGAATGTCCTCTCAAAAAAGTAAATATATATTTGAAGACCTTCATTACAACTGTAAGTGATATAAAAGTAAAATTCAGAACTGACAAAACTTAAAGCGGTGGGGTGAAATTTCTCGAGGCAACACCTAATTCAATAGAATCACCCGCGGTGTCTCCTCGAAGCATGAGGTCAGAGATTTTCACGCCGCCGACGAGCAACGATGAATACGATGCCACCACCTTGCGGCTGCGTCATGGGCGCCTCACTTAGGCTAGGTCACCTTACCTTCAGACGAGTCCGTCACGCCTGGCTGCTCACTCAGTGTCCTCGAGCTACCCCTCACATCATAACCATATCATTCAACAATCGTTTTGACGAACGACACTAATACCATCTATGCTTAATGTCTTCATCCGTGCATCTCGACTACCTCAAGAAGCGGTTCCCAGTTCTATCACGTCATGTGCCAAACCAGTAAACATGCAAAGACATTTGGAAGAAGTTGTTATTTACTCAAACACATGTATCGTTGGGCAGGCCTGATCGCCATACATAAATTCTTCCATTTTGTCACACTGCATGATTGTCTCCATTTTTTATACGATTTTTGTTAGGCCTGTTTCGTTCTATGTCTGTGGGGAGCAATATTTAATTTCGGAATGTGGCAGTAACCCAGTGAAGGTGAGAGAACTAATCCAGCACTGTTGCACTAGTTCTCAGTGGACAGCATTTAACACTCCTTGGGTAGAGAGACACGCGTGTGGTGTTAATCCTCTGAGTTTAAAGCTCCTGCAGGGCAGTGCTGATGCATAGCTGCCTGTGCTCGGGTCAAATCCGTCTCGGCTCATTCTTAAATGTACGAGGAGCTGAAATAAGCACCTGTTGGGCACAAACATCGCAGAGCGTTAAACCCTTGTGAGGTGTTCCTTCCAAAGGACATCTGTCACTCCTCTCACTCCACCGAGCGTCACATCCATTTTTAAGAGAGAACTAGACTTAGGGCAATGGACTTTCCACGCTACCATCTCTTGGCACATCAGATCATTTCTTCATAGAGAGATGTGCGCATGTATATTGTGTGTACAACATAATGCAAACGATAGGTATGTAGGTCATATGGCTGGTTGCCTTTGCATAGCGAGACAGTTTGGTTGCATTTGGTCAATAGCACTTACACAAGTGCAGCGGATGAAAAATGATTATCCTCTTAACTAAAAGTAAATAACTGGCGGTTTGTAAGACCTTGTACATGGGTGGGTGGGTAGATGGATGACGAAAAGCATAGATGATGGCTTGACAAAACTTAGTCTATGGGAGGTGATTTTAATTCCCCAGCACTTTCATGAGTGGCAATATGTCCAACAATTTATTATAGATACAGCCGATAATAGCATTATTGATGGTGCAAGTACCGCTAGTTATCCGTCTTCATTGTGGTTACGTGCGTTGAAGTCTTAAATTCGTTAGTGCCTGGATGCACTTATTGTCTGAAATTTCAATTTCGTATGTTACTCGACATTTCAGCTTATATCACAACCCTTTTTTCTTACTCGTTATGTTCGGAAAGCTCAATTGTCACTGTCTGTCTTTGATGATGAAAAATCTAACTGCCTATCAAGAACTACATGTCTATATAACAACGAAAAGTACAATTAATAAGCTACATTACTCAGCCACTCACCAGCTCACCCACAAACTGCAGGTCTTCACAAGTGATATGCCAGTTGGCGCCATGATGGGCGTAGGGGCCTCGCCGAGCCATGCGGGAGAACGCTAGCATATCGTGTGTGAGCGAGGTTGCAAGCGGGGGGTCTCGCCGTTGTTGGCGTGCTGATTGTGGCGGAGGCTTAGTGTGATGGATTTGGGGTGTGAAGATACGGCCGAGAGTTTATTTTTGTTCGCGGATTAAATCTGGTTCGTTTGGAAATCATTCCATATACTTGTCAATCGAACAGTACTCATGGTGCCTTCACTGACGTGGAACAATGTCTTACTGCAAGACACAGTCAATCGGCCAGCTTGTCGTATTGAGTTAGGTAAAGCAGAAATAGGTTTGGATAGGTGGGATTTATCCTTCGAGAGTTAATGGAGTACAATGGCAGATGGGATAGTCTGGCTAAGGAATGGAAATTGCCTGATTAGCAGTCGCCTCGTTCATTGCGGCTGGACGGCTTGACGTGCGAAGATCTCAGTAAGAAAATGAA
Organism: Coenobita brevimanus; assembly: GCF_032717465.1. Taxonomy (NCBI): domain Eukaryota; kingdom Metazoa; phylum Arthropoda; class Malacostraca; order Decapoda; family Coenobitidae; genus Coenobita; species Coenobita brevimanus. The sequence continues at coordinate 3,213,096 of NC_137036.1, read as the reverse complement.
AGTTTATGACAAATACAGGCAGATCACTCACCAAACCAAGCATAGCCTCAGCTGATCGGACGAGAGCGGCGCTTCACCGAACGCGGTAACGTTATACTCAAGGAGAAACGACCTATTAATACCGTTTACCTTAGAACGAGACAGTAATTTTTTTATCTTTTAGCCTTATCAAACAAAACAAAACCTAACCTAATCCAACCTATCTTTATCTGCCCTCATCAAACCTCACAGAACGTAAGCAAATCCTTAAAAAACCTCAACCAACCAAACCAAATCAAACCTAATCTAACCTAATTATTATTACTAGCGATACCTCATCTCACTAAAGCCAAAGGCTACTCTTTACCTAACCACCATCATCAAGTGACCGACAACAAGTTAAAACTTAAAGAAAGGAAGCAAGCCTTTTCAGAGTAACGTCAAACCACATCGAATCACAAAAAAAAGTACCCAAGACTTACCACTTAATCAAAGCCTGCCCAAATCGCACGCACACAGAAGCCAACCTTATTAGTTCATACAAAATGGACGGCCTACTATATGTATGTATGTATGTATGTATGTGTGTATATATATATAGATGGATAGATTGATAGATAGACAGATAGATTGATAGTTAGATACTATACAGAGACAGACAGACAGACAGAGACAGATAGAGTGTGGGGGTTGGGATGAAGTCTAGCAGGAATGCATGCATCCAGGCATGCAGGCACACACTAACGAACGAACGAACGCACGCACACATAGAGGTTTAGCAACCTGCACCTCTCTCTGACAGGTGTGAACTAAAGGCAAAAAAGAGGATTAAAATAAATGTCTTTAAGTTTTGTCAGTTCTGAATTTTACTTTTATATCACTTACAGTTGTAATGAAGGTCTTCAAATATATATTTACTTTTTTGAGAGGACATTCCTTTGTCCACCGCTGCGGTCTGATATTACACATTTCCTTAGAGTTTCTTTGTATATTGACCTACCTACCCACCAACCTACCTACCTACCAACCTACCTGCCTACCTACATACCTATCTGTTTACTTACCTGCCTGGCTTTTGGCCTGAGTGCCTGCCTGGCATGCGCCTAGATTCTGTGAAAGAGTAAAAATGGAGTATAATAACGTTGGTTGCGCCATCCGTTAAGGGACGATCGGTTATTCAATGAGGGTTGGTCCGTTTGTCATGCTGTTTATCCATTTCTACTTACATCTTGCATTTTCTTTTCCTTTGTTCCATATGTTTCAAGACACGGTGACGAAATAGGTAATCCATCGAAAGGTTGAAAGGTTGTCGATATTGCCTATGAAATCTAAAGAAAAAAAAAACGATAAAAGAACCTCTTCTGGCTCAGTAAGGCGGTATTAATAGGTCGTTTCTTTTCTTCTCATTGCCAACGGCCACACCACGTTGAGAGCACCGCTTCTCGTCCGATCAGCGAAGTTAAGCAACGTTGGGTCTGGTTAGTACTTGGATGGGTGACCGCCTGGGAACACCAGATGCTGTTGGCATAAACTTTTCACATTTTTCTTACTAATTTTCGCACGTCAAACTAAGATCCATGCAATGAGATCAACAGGCGACTGCTAATCCGGGCAATTTCCATTCCTTAGCCAGACTATCTCATCTGCCGTGCCCAAGGTGTCACCTCCATAACTCTCGAAGGTAAATCCCACCTATCCAAACTATTTCTGCCTTTCAGTACACGACAAGCAAGGTTGACTGATGCACCTACAGAAGACATTGTCACGTCGGTGAGGCACCACACACAATCCATATGAATACTGGTTGATATATATGGAATATTTCCAAACGAACAGGTTATCCCTTGAATTTCTCGCTCTCACGGCCGTTTTCTCTATTTCACAAGCTCCAACCATCACCCTCCACCGGACAAGCATGCACCACCCGCCACAACAACACGCCAACCCAGGCAGGCAGGACGTTACCTTGCCCTCATCACCAAGTGCCCTGTAGCGTTCTCAACAACACCGACCTCCCGCAGAGCCCCTACACATAGGCCCCATCGTAGCTACCAACTGGCATAAATCACTAATGCTTCTGGTTGTGGAAGTATTAGTGGTGGTGGTAGTAGTAGTAGCAGTAGTACTGCTTTTCGTTGTTATTATAGATGTAGTTCTTCTTGTGGCAGTAGTACCATCATCAAGTGACAATATTTGATATAACGATAAGAAGAAATTGTGATACTAAAAATTCGAAGCAACAACGAAATTGAAAATGGCAACAATAATTCCAATAAGATTTATAATAACAGTAACCAAATGAAGACGAGTAACTAACAGTATTAATAATGCTATTATCGGCTGTAGTGTTATCATAATAAATTGTTAGTTTTATTATTGTCTGAAGTGCTCCTATTTGGGGGTATAAAATCCACCATTGTCGTCACCCCGCGGATAATACATCAACATATCATTCAACAACTTCGTCCAGTCCCTCCATAGCTGAAGGCAAGCCATCATCTATGCTTTCATTCATCCATCTACCCACCCACCCGCTTAGGATGTACGTTACGAACCTTATGTGCAGTTGGCAGTGGGAATATCAATCGACCACTGTACCGTCACTGATGTAAGTAGCTATACTTACATGCAACCAAACATAAATACATGCAGAGACACAAACCAGCATAGACAACTCGTGCCACATTATACACACAATACATAAATGCGCGCATATATACATGAAGAAACACAGAGATGGTGATTTAGGCCATTGCCTAAGTCTATTCTCTCTTAAGAAATGGATGTGGCTCCTAAAGAAGCCGATGGAGGTGAAGAGGAATTTATTGGAAGATTTCACTTCTTCTCTGACTTCTTGGGAAGGAGCACCTCCTGGATGTTAGGCAGGACACCTCCCTGGATGATGGTGATGCCCAACAAGTGCTTGTTCAGCTCCTCGTCATTAAGGATGGCCAGCTGCAGGTGACGGGGACTGATACGAGTCTTCCTGTTGTCACGGGCAGCGTTGAAACCCTGCTCAAGCACTTTGCCTGCAAGTTACTCCATGACTGCAGCCAAGTGGACGGGAAGACCAGCACCCGCACGCTCGGCATTATTACCTCTACGAAAGAGATGGTGCATCCTGTCCATGAGGAACTGGAGCCCAGCCGTGTTGGATTGAGACTTTGACTTCCCCTTCACCTTGCCACCCTTGCCACATCCGGACATGGTGTCGTCTGAGTATTACCTGCAGTAGGAGACTAATTTGTCCCCACAACATAAAAAAAAAAAAAAAAAAAAATCGTATAGAAAATGGGGGTAGGAGGAAGGGAGACAATCATGATGATGTGACAAGTAGGTGAGGAAGAAATTAAGATGAAGAGAAAGCGTCGGGCCTTAACCCAACATACATGTGTTTATTGTTGGGATGCGGGGGTCGCTGCTCTTCCAAATGTCTTTGTTTACTGGTTGCATGAGTGGCATGGGGGAGTGTATAGGTAGCCAGTACTGCAAAGACAGCTTCAAGGGTGTGATGGTAAGTGTGTTCGTCAAAGGCAGTAAGTTGTTGGTGATGGTGTGGGGGTAACTCAGTGGCACACTGAGTCTGAGCAGCAGGCATGACGGGTCGAGGCAAAGGTGGCAAGGGTCTAGCCAAGTGAGGCGCCATGCGCCACCACAAGGTGGTGGCATCACGAAGCCTGCCATTCGTCGTCTAGCTCGTCGTGGCGGCGAGAAGCGTATCTCTGACCTCATCTTCGAGGAGACCCGCGGTGTTCTAAAGGTGTTCCTCGAGAAAGTGATTCGCGACGCTTTCACCTACACTGAGCATGTCAAGCGGAAGACTGTGACCGTAACGGACGTGGTGAACGCCCTCAAGAGGCAAGGACGCATTGTGTACGGCTTGTGCGACTTAGAGAGTTCATAATTGAGTTGCCTTCCATTGCGCTATCCAACCTAGCCACGGCAAAGCACACAACAACCTCCGGGCCTCCCTTAGAGGTCCACACTGAATTTCTGTGAGAGAGAGAGAGAAATAATGAAGACATGGTATAGGTCCATGCAGACATTCGGCAGCTTAGCTAACACCTATGTCATTACGTCAATGCCACGGAATTCAAAATAAGAGTAAGGGACTCGAGAGGTGCCAAGTTTAAGACTGGTCGTTTGCTATAATATGAATAGGCCGATTGAGGGGCAGACAGGGAGATAGGTGGGTGGATGGATATATACATATGTGTCCAGATAGACAGAGGGATACGAAGGTAGATAGATGGCTCTCTAGAAAATTATAACCCAATAGATAGATCGAAGTTTTTTTGGTTTAACGGCAGGAAGATAGGTAGATACAGTGTTTACTAGATAGATACACAGGTATATAGACAGATGTGTAGAAGGAAATTTTGACCCGACAGATAGATTGAAAGGCTAATTATTGGTAGGCAGGTAGGTTGGCTTGACTGCTACAAAGACAGATAACTAGACAAATTGCTAAACATTTACATGTATTTGCTTAGATACTTCGGAAGAAAGTTAGATCTGGCTGAAACTCACCTTACCAGACCAAAAGTAACCTAGCCTAGCCTCACCAAACCAAGCATAGCCTCAGCTCACCAGAGCAAACCTAACTTCACCTAACGATACTACTCTAAACCCAACCTCACCTGCCAACGAGACATAATATAAGCTAGCCTTATCAAACAAAACAAAACCTAACCTAATCCAACCTATCTTTATCTGCCCTCATCAAACCTCACAGAACGTAAGCAAATCCTTAAATAACCTCAACCAACCAAACCAAATCAAACCTAATCTAACCTAATTATTATTACTAGCGATACCTCATCTCACTAAAGCCAAAGGCTACTCTTTACCTAACCACCATCATCAAGTGACCGACAACAAGTTAAAACTTAAAGAAAGGAAGCAAGCCTTTTCAGAGTAACGTCAAACCACATCGAATCACAAAAAAAAGTACCCAAGACTTACCACTTAATCAAAGCCTGCCCAAATCGCACGCACACAGAAGCCAACCTTATTAGTTCATACAAAATGGACGGCCTACTATATGTATGTATGTATGTATGTATGTGTGTATATATATATATAGATGGATAGATTGATAGATAGACAGATAGATTGATAGTTAGATACTATACAGAGACAGACAGACAGACAGAGACAGATAGAGTGTGGGGGTTGGGATGAAGTCTAGCAGGAATGCATGCATCCAGGCATGCAGGCACACACTAACGAACGAACGAACGCACGCACACATAGAGGTTTAGCAACCTGCACCTCTCTCTGACAGGTGTGAACTAAAGGCAAAAAAGAGGATTAAAATAAATGTCTTTAAGTTTTGTCAGTTCTGAATTTTACTTTTATATCACTTACAGTTGTAATGAAGGTCTTCAAATATATATTTATTTTTTTGAGAGGACATTCCTTTGTCCACCGCTGCGGTCTGATATTACACATTTCCTTAGAGTTTTTTTGTATATTGACCTACCTACCCACCAACCTACCCACCTACCAACCTACCTGCCTACCTACATACCTATCTGTTTACTTACCTGCCTGGCTTTTGGCCTGAGTGCCTGCCTGGCATGCGCCTAGATTCTGTGAAAGAGTAAAAATGGAGTATAATAACGTTGGTTGCGCCATCCGTTAAGGGACGATCGGTTATTCAATGAGGGTTGGTCCGTTTGTCATGCTGTTTATCCATTTCTACTTACATCTTGCATTTTCTTTTCCTTTGTTCCATATGTTTCAAGACACGGTGACGAAATAGGTAATCCATCGAAAGGTTGAAAGGTTGTCGATATTGCCTATGAAATCTAAAGAAAAAAAAAAAAACGATAGAAGAACCTCTTCTGGCTCAGTAAGGCGGTATTAATAGGTCGTTTCTTTTCTTCTCATTGCCAACGGCCACACCACGTTGAGAGCACCGCTTCTCGTCCGATCAGCGAAGTTAAGCAACGTTGGGTCTGGTTAGTACTTGGATGGGTGACCGCCTGGGAACACCAGATGCTGTTGGCATAAACTTTTCACATTTTTCTTACTAATTTTCGCACGTCAAACTAAGATCCATGCAATGAGATCAACAGGCGACTGCTAATCCGGGCAATTTCCATTCCTTAGCCAGACTATCTCATCTGCCGTGCCCAAGGTGTCACCTCCATAACTCTCGAAGGTAAATCCCACCTATCCAAACTATTTCTGCCTTTCAGTACACGACAAGCAAGGTTGACTGATGCACCTACAGAAGACATTGTCACGTCGGTGAGGCACCACACACAATCCATATGAATACTGGTTGATATATATGGAATATTTCCAAACGAACAGGTTATCCCTTGAATTTCTCGCTCTCACGGCCGTTTTCTCTATTTCACAAGCTCCAACCATCACCCTCCACCGGACAAGCATGCACCACCCGCCACAACAACACGCCAACCCAGGCAGGCAGGACGTTACCTTGCCCTCATCACCAAGTGCCCTGTAGCGTTCTCAACAACACCGACCTCCCGCAGAGCCCCTACACATAGGCCCCATCGTAGCTACCAACTGGCATAAATCACTAATGCTTCTGGTTGTGGAAGTATTAGTGGTGGTGGTAGTAGTAGTAGCAGTAGTACTGCTTTTCGTTGTTATTATAGATGTAGTTCTTCTTGTGGCAGTAGTACCATCATCAAGTGACAATATTTGATATAACGATAAGAAGAAATTGTGATACTAAAAATTCGAAGCAACAACGAAATTGAAAATGGCAACAATAATTCCAATAAGATTTATAATAACAGTAACCAAATGAAGACGAGTAACTAACAGTATTAATAATGCTATTATCGGCTGTAGTGTTATCATAATAAATTGTTAGTTTTATTATTGTCTGAAGTGCTCCTATTTGGGGGTATAAAATCCACCATTGTCGTCACCCCGCGGATAATACATCAACATATCATTCAACAACTTCGTCCAGTCCCTCCATAGCTGAAGGCAAGCCATCATCTATGCTTTCATTCATCCATCTACCCACCCACCCGCTTAGGATGTACGTTACGAACCTTATGTGCAGTTGGCAGTGGGAATATCAATCGACCACTGTACCGTCACTGATGTAAGTAGCTATACTTACATGCAACCAAACATAAATACATGCAGAGACACAAACCAGCATAGACAACTCGTGCCACATTATACACACAATACATAAATGCGCGCATATATACATGAAGAAACACAGAGATGGTGATTTAGGCCATTGCCTAAGTCTATTCTCTCTTAAGAAATGGATGTGGCTCCTAAAGAAGCCGATGGAGGTGAAGAGGAATTTATTGGAAGATTTCACTTCTTCTCTGACTTCTTGGGAAGGAGCACCTCCTGGATGTTAGGCAGGACACCTCCCTGGATGATGGTGATGCCCAACAAGTGCTTGTTCAGCTCCTCGTCATTAAGGATGGCCAGCTGCAGGTGACGGGGACTGATACGAGTCTTCCTGTTGTCACGGGCAGCGTTGAAACCCTGCTCAAGCACTTTGCCTGCAAGTTACTCCATGACTGCAGCCAAGTGGACGGGAAGACCAGCACCCGCACGCTCGGCATTATTACCTCTACGAAAGAGATGGTGCATCCTGTCCATGAGGAACTGGAGCCCAGCCGTGTTGGATTGAGACTTTGACTTCCCCTTCACCTTGCCACCCTTGCCACATCCGGACATGGTGTCGTCTGAGTATTACCTGCAGTAGGAGACTAATTTGTCCCCACAACATAAAAAAAAAAAAAAAAAAAAAAATCGTATAGAAAATGGGGGTAGGAGGAAGGGAGACAATCATGATGATGTGACAAGTAGGTGAGGAAGAAATTAAGATGAAGAGAAAGCGTCGGGCCTTAACCCAACATACATGTGTTTATTGTTGGGATGCGGGGGTCGCTGCTCTTCCAAATGTCTTTGTTTACTGGTTGCATGAGTGGCATGGGGGAGTGTATAGGTAGCCAGTACTGCAAAGACAGCTTCAAGGGTGTGATGGTAAGTGTGTTCGTCAAAGGCAGTAAGTTGTTGGTGATGGTGTGGGGGTAACTCAGTGGCACACTGAGTCTGAGCAGCAGGCATGACGGGTCGAGGCAAAGGTGGCAAGGGTCTAGCCAAGTGAGGCGCCATGCGCCACCACAAGGTGGTGGCATCACGAAGCCTGCCATTCGTCGTCTAGCTCGTCGTGGCGGCGAGAAGCGTATCTCTGACCTCATCTTCGAGGAGACCCGCGGTGTTCTAAAGGTGTTCCTCGAGAAAGTGATTCGCGACGCTTTCACCTACACTGAGCATGTCAAGCGGAAGACTGTGACCGTAACGGACGTGGTGAACGCCCTCAAGAGGCAAGGACGCATTGTGTACGGCTTGTGCGACTTAGAGAGTTCATAATTGAGTTGCCTTCCATTGCGCTATCCAACCTAGCCACGGCAAAGCACACAACAACCTCCGGGCCTCCCTTAGAGGTCCACACTGAATTTCTGTGAGAGAGAGAGAGAGAAATAATGAAGACATGGTATAGGTCCATGCAGACATTCGGCAGCTTAGCTAACACCTATGTCATTACGTCAATGCCACGGAATTCAAAATAAGAGTAAGGGACTCGAGAGGTGCCAAGTTTAAGACTGGTCGTTTGCTATAATATGAATAGGCCGATTGAGGGGCAGACAGGGAGATAGGTGGGTGGATGGATATATACATATGTGTCCAGATAGACAGAGGGATACGAAGGTAGATAGATGGCTCTCTAGAAAATTATAACCCAATAGATAGATCGAAGTTTTTTTGGTTTAACGGCAGGAAGATAGGTAGATACAGTGTTTACTAGATAGATACACAGGTATATAGACAGATGTGTAGAAGGAAATTTTGACCCGACAGATAGATTGAAAGGCTAATTATTGGTAGGCAGGTAGGTTGGCTTGACTGCTACAAAGACAGATAACTAGACAAATTGCTAAACATTTACATGTATTTGCTTAGATACTTCGGAAGAAAGTTAGATCTGGCTGAAACTCACCTTACCAGACCAAAAGTAACCTAGCCTAGCCTCACCAAACCAAGCATAGCCTCAGCTCACCAGAGCAAACCTAACTTCACCTAACGATACTACTCTAAACCCAACCTCACCTGCCAACGAGACATAATATAAGCTAGCCTTATCAAACAAAACAAAACCTAACCTAATCCAACCTATCTTTATCTGCCCTCATCAAACCTCACAGAACGTAAGCAAATCCTTAAATAACCTCAACCAACCAAACCAAATCAAACCTAATCTAACCTAATTATTATTACTAGCGATACCTCATCTCACTAAAGCCAAAGGCTACTCTTTACCTAACCACCATCATCAAGTGACCGACAACAAGTTAAAACTTAAAGAAAGGAAGCAAGCCTTTTCAGAGTAACGTCAAACCACATCGAATCACAAAAAAAAGTACCCAAGACTTACCACTTAATCAAAGCCTGCCCAAATCGCACGCACACAGAAGCCAACCTTATTAGTTCATACAAAATGGACGGCCTACTATATGTATGTATGTATGTATGTATGTGTGTATATATATAGATGGATAGATTGATAGATAGACAGATAGATTGATAGTTAGATACTATACAGAGACAGACAGACAGACAGAGACAGATAGAGTGTGGGGGTTGGGATGAAGTCTAGCAGGAATGCATGCATCCAGGCATGCAGGCACACACTAACGAACGAACGAACGCACGCACACATAGAGGTTTAGCAACCTGCACCTCTCTCTGACAGGTGTGAACTAAAGGCAAAAAAGAGGATTAAAATAAATGTCTTTAAGTTTTGTCAGTTCTGAATTTTACTTTTATATCACTTACAGTTGTAATGAAGGTCTTCAAATATATATTTATTTTTTTGAGAGGACATTCCTTTGTCCACCGCTGCGGTCTGATATTACACATTTCCTTAGAGTTTTTTTGTATATTGACCTACCTACCCACCAACCTACCCACCTACCAACCTACCTGCCTACCTACATACCTATCTGTTTACTTACCTGCCTGGCTTTTGGCCTGAGTGCCTGCCTGGCATGCGCCTAGATTCTGTGAAAGAGTAAAAATGGAGTATAATAACGTTGGTTGCGCCATCCGTTAAGGGACGATCGGTTATTCAATGAGGGTTGGTCCGTTTGTCATGCTGTTTATCCATTTCTACTTACATCTTGCATTTTCTTTTCCTTTGTTCCATATGTTTCAAGACACGGTGACGAAATAGGTAATCCATCGAAAGGTTGAAAGGTTGTCGATATTGCCTATGAAATCTAAAGAAAAAAAAAAAACCGATAGAAGAACCACTTCTGGCTCAGTAAGGCGGTATTAATAGGTCGTTTCTTTTCTTCTCATTGCCAACGGCCACACCACGTTGAGAGCACCGCTTCTCGTCCGATCAGCGAAGTTAAGCAACGTTGGGTCTGGTTAGTACTTGGATGGGTGACCGCCTGGGAACACCAGATGCTGTTGGCATAAACTTTTCACATTTTTCTTACTAATTTTCGCACGTCAAACTAAGATCCATGCAATGAGATCAACAGGCGACTGCTAATCCGGGCAATTTCCATTCCTTAGCCAGACTATCTCATCTGCCGTGCCCAAGGTGTCACCTCCATAACTCTCGAAGGTAAATCCCACCTATCCAAACTATTTCTGCCTTTCAGTACACGACAAGCAAGGTTGACTGATGCACCTACAGAAGACATTGTCACGTCGGTGAGGCACCACACACAATCCATATGAATACTGGTTGATATATATGGAATATTTCCAAACGAACAGGTTATCCCTTGAATTTCTCGCTCTCACGGCCGTTTTCTCTATTTCACAAGCTCCAACCATCACCCTCCACCGGACAAGCATGCACCACCCGCCACAACAACACGCCAACCCAGGCAGGCAGGACGTTACCTTGCCCTCATCACCAAGTGCCCTGTAGCGTTCTCAACAACACCGACCTCCCGCAGAGCCCCTACACATAGGCCCCATCGTAGCTACCAACTGGCATAAATCACTAATGCTTCTGGTTGTGGAAGTATTAGTGGTGGTGGTAGTAGTAGTAGCAGTAGTACTGCTTTTCGTTGTTATTATAGATGTAGTTCTTCTTGTGGCAGTAGTACCATCATCAAGTGACAATATTTGATATAACGATAAGAAGAAATTGTGATACTAAAAATTCGAAGCAACAACGAAATTGAAAATGGCAACAATAATTCCAATAAGATTTATAATAACAGTAACCAAATGAAGACGAGTAACTAACAGTATTAATAATGCTATTATCGGCTGTAGTGTTATCATAATAAATTGTTAGTTTTATTATTGTCTGAAGTGCTCCTATTTGGGGGTATAAAATCCACCATTGTCGTCACCCCGCGGATAATACATCAACATATCATTCAACAACTTCGTCCAGTCCCTCCATAGCTGAAGGCAAGCCATCATCTATGCTTTCATTCATCCATCTACCCACCCACCCGCTTAGGATGTACGTTACGAACCTTATGTGCAGTTGGCAGTGGGAATATCAATCGACCACTGTACCGTCACTGATGTAAGTAGCTATACTTACATGCAACCAAACATAAATACATGCAGAGACACAAACCAGCATAGACAACTCGTGCCACATTATACACACAATACATAAATGCGCGCATATATACATGAAGAAACACAGAGATGGTGATTTAGGCCATTGCCTAAGTCTATTCTCTCTTAAGAAATGGATGTGGCTCCTAAAGAAGCCGATGGAGGTGAAGAGGAATTTATTGGAAGATTTCACTTCTTCTCTGACTTCTTGGGAAGGAGCACCTCCTGGATGTTAGGCAGGACACCTCCCTGGATGATGGTGATGCCCAACAAGTGCTTGTTCAGCTCCTCGTCATTAAGGATGGCCAGCTGCAGGTGACGGGGACTGATACGAGTCTTCCTGTTGTCACGGGCAGCGTTGAAACCCTGCTCAAGCACTTTGCCTGCAAGTTACTCCATGACTGCAGCCAAGTGGACGGGAAGACCAGCACCCGCACGCTCGGCATTATTACCTCTACGAAAGAGATGGTGCATCCTGTCCATGAGGAACTGGAGCCCAGCCGTGTTGGATTGAGACTTTGACTTCCCCTTCACCTTGCCACCCTTGCCACATCCGGACATGGTGTCGTCTGAGTATTACCTGCAGTAGGAGACTAATTTGTCCCCACAACATAAAAAAAAAAAAAAAATCGTATAGAAAATGGGGGTAGGAGGAAGGGAGACAATCATGATGATGTGACAAGTAGGTGAGGAAGAAATTAAGATGAAGAGAAAGCGTCGGGCCTTAACCCAACATACATGTGTTTATTGTTGGGATGCGGGGGTCGCTGCTCTTCCAAATGTCTTTGTTTACTGGTTGCATGAGTGGCATGGGGGAGTGTATAGGTAGCCAGTACTGCAAAGACAGCTTCAAGGGTGTGATGGTAAGTGTGTTCGTCAAAGGCAGTAAGTTGTTGGTGATGGTGTGGGGGTAACTCAGTGGCACACTGAGTCTGAGCAGCAGGCATGACGGGTCGAGGCAAAGGTGGCAAGGGTCTAGCCAAGTGAGGCGCCATGCGCCACCACAAGGTGGTGGCATCACGAAGCCTGCCATTCGTCGTCTAGCTCGTCGTGGCGGCGAGAAGCGTATCTCTGACCTCATCTTCGAGGAGACCCGCGGTGTTCTAAAGGTGTTCCTCGAGAAAGTGATTCGCGACGCTTTCACCTACACTGAGCATGTCAAGCGGAAGACTGTGACCGTAACGGACGTGGTGAACGCCCTCAAGAGGCAAGGACGCATTGTGTACGGCTTGTGCGACTTAGAGAGTTCATAATTGAGTTGCCTTCCATTGCGCTATCCAACCTAGCCACGGCAAAGCACACAACAACCTCCGGGCCTCCCTTAGAGGTCCACACTGAATTTCTGTGAGAGAGAGAGAGAAATAATGAAGACATGGTATAGGTCCATGCAGACATTCGGCAGCTTAGCTAACACCTATGTCATTACGTCAATGCCACGGAATTCAAAATAAGAGTAAGGGACTCGAGAGGTGCCAAGTTTAAGACTGGTCGTTTGCTATAATATGAATAGGCCGATTGAGGGGCAGACAGGGAGATAGGTGGGTGGATGGATATATACATATGTGTCCAGATAGACAGAGGGATACGAAGGTAGATAGATGGCTCTCTAGAAAATTATAACCCAATAGATAGATCGAAGTTTTTTGGTTTAACGGCAGGAAGATAGGTAGATACAGTGTTTACTAGATAGATACACAGGTATATAGACAGATGTGTAGAAGGAAATTTTGACCCGACAGATAGATTGAAAGGCTAATTATTGGTAGGCAGGTAGGTTGGCTTGACTGCTACAAAGACAGATAACTAGACAAATTGCTAAACATTTACATGTATTTGCTTAGATACTTCGGAAGAAAGTTAGATCTGGCTGAAACTCACCTTACCAGACCAAAAGTAACCTAGCCTAGCCTCACCAAACCAAGCATAGCCTCAGCTCACCAGAGCAAACCTAACTTCACCTAACGATACTACTCTAAACCCAACCTCACCTGCCAACGAGACATAATATAAGCTAGCCTTATCAAACAAAACAAAACCTAACCTAATCCAACCTATCTTTATCTGCCCTCATCAAACCTCACAGAACGTAAGCAAATCCTTAAATAACCTCAACCAACCAAACCAAATCAAACCTAATCTAACCTAATTATTATTACTAGCGATACCTCATCTCACTAAAGCCAAAGGCTACTCTTTACCTAACCACCATCATCAAGTGACCGACAACAAGTTAAAACTTAAAGAAAGGAAGCAAGCCTTTTCAGAGTAACGTCAAACCACATCGAATCACAAAAAAAAGTACCCAAGACTTACCACTTAATCAAAGCCTGCCCAAATCGCACGCACACAGAAGCCAACCTTATTAGTTCATACAAAATGGACGGCCTACTATATGTATGTATGTATGTATGTATGTGTGTATATATATAGATGGATAGATTGATAGATAGACAGATAGATTGATAGTTAGATACTATACAGAGACAGACAGACAGACAGAGACAGATAGAGTGTGGGGGTTGGGATGAAGTCTAGCAGGAATGCATGCATCCAGGCATGCAGGCACACACTAACGAACGAACGAACGCACGCACACATAGAGGTTTAGCAACCTGCACCTCTCTCTGACAGGTGTGAACTAAAGGCAAAAAAGAGGATTAAAATAAATGTCTTTAAGTTTTGTCAGTTCTGAATTTTACTTTTATATCACTTACAGTTGTAATGAAGGTCTTCAAATATATATTTATTTTTTTGAGAGGACATTCCTTTGTCCACCGCTGCGGTCTGATATTACACATTTCCTTAGAGTTTTTTTGTATATTGACCTACCTACCCACCAACCTACCCACCTACCAACCTACCTGCCTACCTACATACCTATCTGTTTACTTACCTGCCTGGCTTTTGGCCTGAGTGCCTGCCTGGCATGCGCCTAGATTCTGTGAAAGAGTAAAAATGGAGTATAATAACGTTGGTTGCGCCATCCGTTAAGGGACGATCGGTTATTCAATGAGGGTTGGTCCGTTTGTCATGCTGTTTATCCATTTCTACTTACATCTTGCATTTTCTTTTCCTTTGTTCCATATGTTTCAAGACACGGTGACGAAATAGGTAATCCATCGAAAGGTTGAAAGGTTGTCGATATTGCCTATGAAATCTAAAGAAAAAAAAAACGATAGAAGAACCTCTTCTGGCTCAGTAAGGCGGTATTAATAGGTCGTTTCTTTTCTTCTCATTGCCAACGGCCACACCACGTTGAGAGCACCGCTTCTCGTCCGATCAGCGAAGTTAAGCAACGTTGGGTCTGGTTAGTACTTGGATGGGTGACCGCCTGGGAACACCAGATGCTGTTGGCATAAACTTTTCACATTTTTCTTACTAATTTTCGCACGTCAAACTAAGATCCATGCAATGAGATCAACAGGCGACTGCTAATCCGGGCAATTTCCATTCCTTAGCCAGACTATCTCATCTGCCGTGCCCAAGGTGTCACCTCCATAACTCTCGAAGGTAAATCCCACCTATCCAAACTATTTCTGCCTTTCAGTACACGACAAGCAAGGTTGACTGATGCACCTACAGAAGACATTGTCACGTCGGTGAGGCACCACACACAATCCATATGAATACTGGTTGATATATATGGAATATTTCCAAACGAACAGGTTATCCCTTGAATTTCTCGCTCTCACGGCCGTTTTCTCTATTTCACAAGCTCCAACCATCACCCTCCACCGGACAAGCATGCACCACCCGCCACAACAACACGCCAACCCAGGCAGGCAGGACGTTACCTTGCCCTCATCACCAAGTGCCCTGTAGCGTTCTCAACAACACCGACCTCCCGCAGAGCCCCTACACATAGGCCCCATCGTAGCTACCAACTGGCATAAATCACTAATGCTTCTGGTTGTGGAAGTATTAGTGGTGGTGGTAGTAGTAGTAGCAGTAGTACTGCTTTTCGTTGTTATTATAGATGTAGTTCTTCTTGTGGCAGTAGTACCATCATCAAGTGACAATATTTGATATAACGATAAGAAGAAATTGTGATACTAAAAATTCGAAGCAACAACGAAATTGAAAATGGCAACAATAATTCCAATAAGATTTATAATAACAGTAACCAAATGAAGACGAGTAACTAACAGTATTAATAATGCTATTATCGGCTGTAGTGTTATCATAATAAATTGTTAGTTTTATTATTGTCTGAAGTGCTCCTATTTGGGGGTATAAAATCCACCATTGTCGTCACCCCGCGGATAATACATCAACATATCATTCAACAACTTCGTCCAGTCCCTCCATAGCTGAAGGCAAGCCATCATCTATGCTTTCATTCATCCATCTACCCACCCACCCGCTTAGGATGTACGTTACGAACCTTATGTGCAGTTGGCAGTGGGAATATCAATCGACCACTGTACCGTCACTGATGTAAGTAGCTATACTTACATGCAACCAAACATAAATACATGCAGAGACACAAACCAGCATAGACAACTCGTGCCACATTATACACACAATACATAAATGCGCGCATATATACATGAAGAAACACAGAGATGGTGATTTAGGCCATTGCCTAAGTCTATTCTCTCTTAAGAAATGGATGTGGCTCCTAAAGAAGCCGATGGAGGTGAAGAGGAATTTATTGGAAGATTTCACTTCTTCTCTGACTTCTTGGGAAGGAGCACCTCCTGGATGTTAGGCAGGACACCTCCCTGGATGATGGTGATGCCCAACAAGTGCTTGTTCAGCTCCTCGTCATTAAGGATGGCCAGCTGCAGGTGACGGGGACTGATACGAGTCTTCCTGTTGTCACGGGCAGCGTTGAAACCCTGCTCAAGCACTTTGCCTGCAAGTTACTCCATGACTGCAGCCAAGTGGACGGGAAGACCAGCACCCGCACGCTCGGCATTATTACCTCTACGAAAGAGATGGTGCATCCTGTCCATGAGGAACTGGAGCCCAGCCGTGTTGGATTGAGACTTTGACTTCCCCTTCACCTTGCCACCCTTGCCACATCCGGACATGGTGTCGTCTGAGTATTACCTGCAGTAGGAGACTAATTTGTCCCCACAACATAAAAAAAAAAAAAAAAAAAAATCGTATAGAAAATGGGGGTAGGAGGAAGGGAGACAATCATGATGATGTGACAAGTAGGTGAGGAAGAAATTAAGATGAAGAGAAAGCGTCGGGCCTTAACCCAACATACATGTGTTTATTGTTGGGATGCGGGGGTCGCTGCTCTTCCAAATGTCTTTGTTTACTGGTTGCATGAGTGGCATGGGGGAGTGTATAGGTAGCCAGTACTGCAAAGACAGCTTCAAGGGTGTGATGGTAAGTGTGTTCGTCAAAGGCAGTAAGTTGTTGGTGATGGTGTGGGGGTAACTCAGTGGCACACTGAGTCTGAGCAGCAGGCATGACGGGTCGAGGCAAAGGTGGCAAGGGTCTAGCCAAGTGAGGCGCCATGCGCCACCACAAGGTGGTGGCATCACGAAGCCTGCCATTCGTCGTCTAGCTCGTCGTGGCGGCGAGAAGCGTATCTCTGACCTCATCTTCGAGGAGACCCGCGGTGTTCTAAAGGTGTTCCTCGAGAAAGTGATTCGCGACGCTTTCACCTACACTGAGCATGTCAAGCGGAAGACTGTGACCGTAACGGACGTGGTGAACGCCCTCAAGAGGCAAGGACGCATTGTGTACGGCTTGTGCGACTTAGAGAGTTCATAATTGAGTTGCCTTCCATTGCGCTATCCAACCTAGCCACGGCAAAGCACACAACAACCTCCGGGCCTCCCTTAGAGGTCCACACTGAATTTCTGTGAGAGAGAGAGAGAAATAATGAAGACATGGTATAGGTCCATGCAGACATTCGGCAGCTTAGCTAACACCTATGTCATTACGTCAATGCCACGGAATTCAAAATAAGAGTAAGGGACTCGAGAGGTGCCAAGTTTAAGACTGGTCGTTTGCTATAATATGAATAGGCCGATTGAGGGGCAGACAGGGAGATAGGTGGGTGGATGGATATATACATATGTGTCCAGATAGACAGAGGGATACGAAGGTAGATAGATGGCTCTCTAGAAAATTATAACCCAATAGATAGATCGAAGTTTTTTTGGTTTAACGGCAGGAAGATAGGTAGATACAGTGTTTACTAGATAGATACACAGGTATATAGACAGATGTGTAGAAGGAAATTTTGACCCGACAGATAGATTGAAAGGCTAATTATTGGTAGGCAGGTAGGTTGGCTTGACTGCTACAAAGACAGATAACTAGACAAATTGCTAAACATTTACATGTATTTGCTTAGATACTTCGGAAGAAAGTTAGATCTGGCTGAAACTCACCTTACCAGACCAAAAGTAACCTAGCCTAGCCTCACCAAACCAAGCATAGCCTCAGCTCACCAGAGCAAACCTAACTTCACCTAACGATACTACTCTAAACCCAACCTCACCTGCCAACGAGACATAATATAAGCTAGCCTTATCAAACAAAACAAAACCTAACCTAATCCAACCTATCTTTATCTGCCCTCATCAAACCTCACAGAACGTAAGCAAATCCTTAAATAACCTCAACCAACCAAACCAAATCAAACCTAATCTAACCTAATTATTATTACTAGCGATACCTCATCTCACTAAAGCCAAAGGCTACTCTTTACCTAACCACCATCATCAAGTGACCGACAACAAGTTAAAACTTAAAGAAAGGAAGCAAGCCTTTTCAGAGTAACGTCAAACCACATCGAATCACAAAAAAAAGTACCCAAGACTTACCACTTAATCAAAGCCTGCCCAAATCGCACGCACACAGAAGCCAACCTTATTAGTTCATACAAAATGGACGGCCTACTATATGTATGTATGTATGTATGTATGTGTGTATATATATAGATGGATAGATTGATAGATAGACAGATAGATTGATAGTTAGATACTATACAGAGACAGACAGACAGACAGAGACAGATAGAGTGTGGGGGTTGGGATGAAGTCTAGCAGGAATGCATGCATCCAGGCATGCAGGCACACACTAACGAACGAACGAACGCACGCACACATAGAGGTTTAGCAACCTGCACCTCTCTCTGACAGGTGTGAACTAAAGGCAAAAAAGAGGATTAAAATAAATGTCTTTAAGTTTTGTCAGTTCTGAATTTTACTTTTATATCACTTACAGTTGTAATGAAGGTCTTCAAATATATATTTATTTTTTTGAGAGGACATTCCTTTGTCCACCGCTGCGGTCTGATATTACACATTTCCTTAGAGTTTTTTTGTATATTGACCTACCTACCCACCAACCTACCCACCTACCAACCTACCTGCCTACCTACATACCTATCTGTTTACTTACCTGCCTGGCTTTTGGCCTGAGTGCCTGCCTGGCATGCGCCTAGATTCTGTGAAAGAGTAAAAATGGAGTATAATAACGTTGGTTGCGCCATCCGTTAAGGGACGATCGGTTATTCAATGAGGGTTGGTCCGTTTGTCATGCTGTTTATCCATTTCTACTTACATCTTGCATTTTCTTTTCCTTTGTTCCATATGTTTCAAGACACGGTGACGAAATAGGTAATCCATCGAAAGGTTGAAAGGTTGTCGATATTGCCTATGAAATCTAAAGAAAAAAAAAAAACGATAGAAGAACCTCTTCTGGCTCAGTAAGGCGGTATTAATAGGTCGTTTCTTTTCTTCTCATTGCCAACGGCCACACCACGTTGAGAGCACCGCTTCTCGTCCGATCAGCGAAGTTAAGCAACGTTGGGTCTGGTTAGTACTTGGATGGGTGACCGCCTGGGAACACCAGATGCTGTTGGCATAAACTTTTCACATTTTTCTTACTAATTTTCGCACGTCAAACTAAGATCCATGCAATGAGATCAACAGGCGACTGCTAATCCGGGCAATTTCCATTCCTTAGCCAGACTATCTCATCTGCCGTGCCCAAGGTGTCACCTCCATAACTCTCGAAGGTAAATCCCACCTATCCAAACTATTTCTGCCTTTCAGTACACGACAAGCAAGGTTGACTGATGCACCTACAGAAGACATTGTCACGTCGGTGAGGCACCACACACAATCCATATGAATACTGGTTGATATATATGGAATATTTCCAAACGAACAGGTTATCCCTTGAATTTCTCGCTCTCACGGCCGTTTTCTCTATTTCACAAGCTCCAACCATCACCCTCCACCGGACAAGCATGCACCACCCGCCACAACAACACGCCAACCCAGGCAGGCAGGACGTTACCTTGCCCTCATCACCAAGTGCCCTGTAGCGTTCTCAACAACACCGACCTCCCGCAGAGCCCCTACACATAGGCCCCATCGTAGCTACCAACTGGCATAAATCACTAATGCTTCTGGTTGTGGAAGTATTAGTGGTGGTGGTAGTAGTAGTAGCAGTAGTACTGCTTTTCGTTGTTATTATAGATGTAGTTCTTCTTGTGGCAGTAGTACCATCATCAAGTGACAATATTTGATATAACGATAAGAAGAAATTGTGATACTAAAAATTCGAAGCAACAACGAAATTGAAAATGGCAACAATAATTCCAATAAGATTTATAATAACAGTAACCAAATGAAGACGAGTAACTAACAGTATTAATAATGCTATTATCGGCTGTAGTGTTATCATAATAAATTGTTAGTTTTATTATTGTCTGAAGTGCTCCTATTTGGGGGTATAAAATCCACCATTGTCGTCACCCCGCGGATAATACATCAACATATCATTCAACAACTTCGTCCAGTCCCTCCATAGCTGAAGGCAAGCCATCATCTATGCTTTCATTCATCCATCTACCCACCCACCCGCTTAGGATGTACGTTACGAACCTTATGTGCAGTTGGCAGTGGGAATATCAATCGACCACTGTACCGTCACTGATGTAAGTAGCTATACTTACATGCAACCAAACATAAATACATGCAGAGACACAAACCAGCATAGACAACTCGTGCCACATTATACACACAATACATAAATGCGCGCATATATACATGAAGAAACACAGAGATGGTGATTTAGGCCATTGCCTAAGTCTATTCTCTCTTAAGAAATGGATGTGGCTCCTAAAGAAGCCGATGGAGGTGAAGAGGAATTTATTGGAAGATTTCACTTCTTCTCTGACTTCTTGGGAAGGAGCACCTCCTGGATGTTAGGCAGGACACCTCCCTGGATGATGGTGATGCCCAACAAGTGCTTGTTCAGCTCCTCGTCATTAAGGATGGCCAGCTGCAGGTGACGGGGACTGATACGAGTCTTCCTGTTGTCACGGGCAGCGTTGAAACCCTGCTCAAGCACTTTGCCTGCAAGTTACTCCATGACTGCAGCCAAGTGGACGGGAAGACCAGCACCCGCACGCTCGGCATTATTACCTCTACGAAAGAGATGGTGCATCCTGTCCATGAGGAACTGGAGCCCAGCCGTGTTGGATTGAGACTTTGACTTCCCCTTCACCTTGCCACCCTTGCCACATCCGGACATGGTGTCGTCTGAGTATTACCTGCAGTAGGAGACTAATTTGTCCCCACAACATAAAAAAAAAAAAAAAAAAAAATCGTATAGAAAATGGGGGTAGGAGGAAGGGAGACAATCATGATGATGTGACAAGTAGGTGAGGAAGAAATTAAGATGAAGAGAAAGCGTCGGGCCTTAACCCAACATACATGTGTTTATTGTTGGGATGCGGGGGTCGCTGCTCTTCCAAATGTCTTTGTTTACTGGTTGCATGAGTGGCATGGGGGAGTGTATAGGTAGCCAGTACTGCAAAGACAGCTTCAAGGGTGTGATGGTAAGTGTGTTCGTCAAAGGCAGTAAGTTGTTGGTGATGGTGTGGGGGTAACTCAGTGGCACACTGAGTCTGAGCAGCAGGCATGACGGGTCGAGGCAAAGGTGGCAAGGGTCTAGCCAAGTGAGGCGCCATGCGCCACCACAAGGTGGTGGCATCACGAAGCCTGCCATTCGTCGTCTAGCTCGTCGTGGCGGCGAGAAGCGTATCTCTGACCTCATCTTCGAGGAGACCCGCGGTGTTCTAAAGGTGTTCCTCGAGAAAGTGATTCGCGACGCTTTCACCTACACTGAGCATGTCAAGCGGAAGACTGTGACCGTAACGGACGTGGTGAACGCCCTCAAGAGGCAAGGACGCATTGTGTACGGCTTGTGCGACTTAGAGAGTTCATAATTGAGTTGCCTTCCATTGCGCTATCCAACCTAGCCACGGCAAAGCACACAACAACCTCCGGGCCTCCCTTAGAGGTCCACACTGAATTTCTGTGAGAGAGAGAGAGAAATAATGAAGACATGGTATAGGTCCATGCAGACATTCGGCAGCTTAGCTAACACCTATGTCATTACGTCAATGCCACGGAATTCAAAATAAGAGTAAGGGACTCGAGAGGTGCCAAGTTTAAGACTGGTCGTTTGCTATAATATGAATAGGCCGATTGAGGGGCAGACAGGGAGATAGGTGGGTGGATGGATATATACATATGTGTCCAGATAGACAGAGGGATACGAAGGTAGATAGATGGCTCTCTAGAAAATTATAACCCAATAGATAGATCGAAGTTTTTTTGGTTTAACGGCAGGAAGATAGGTAGATACAGTGTTTACTAGATAGATACACAGGTATATAGACAGATGTGTAGAAGGAAATTTTGACCCGACAGATAGATTGAAAGGCTAATTATTGGTAGGCAGGTAGGTTGGCTTGACTGCTACAAAGACAGATAACTAGACAAATTGCTAAACATTTACATGTATTTGCTTAGATACTTCGGAAGAAAGTTAGATCTGGCTGAAACTCACCTTACCAGACCAAAAGTAACCTAGCCTAGCCTCACCAAACCAAGCATAGCCTCAGCTCACCAGAGCAAACCTAACTTCACCTAACGATACTACTCTAAACCCAACCTCACCTGCCAACGAGACATAATATAAGCTAGCCTTATCAAACAAAACAAAACCTAACCTAATCCAACCTATCTTTATCTGCCCTCATCAAACCTCACAGAACGTAAGCAAATCCTTAAATAACCTCAACCAACCAAACCAAATCAAACCTAATCTAACCTAATTATTATTACTAGCGATACCTCATCTCACTAAAGCCAAAGGCTACTCTTTACCTAACCACCATCATCAAGTGACCGACAACAAGTTAAAACTTAAAGAAAGGAAGCAAGCCTTTTCAGAGTAACGTCAAACCACATCGAATCACAAAAAAAGTACCCAAGACTTACCACTTAATCAAAGCCTGCCCAAATCGCACGCACACAGAAGCCAACCTTATTAGTTCATACAAAATGGACGGCCTACTATATGTATGTATGTATGTATGTATGTGTGTATATATATAGATGGATAGATTGATAGATAGACAGATAGATTGATAGTTAGATACTATACAGAGACAGACAGACAGACAGAGACAGATAGAGTGTGGGGGTTGGGATGAAGTCTAGCAGGAATGCATGCATCCAGGCATGCAGGCACACACTAACGAACGAACGAACGCACGCACACATAGAGGTTTAGCAACCTGCACCTCTCTCTGACAGGTGTGAACTAAAGGCAAAAAAGAGGATTAAAATAAATGTCTTTAAGTTTTGTCAGTTCTGAATTTTACTTTTATATCACTTACAGTTGTAATGAAGGTCTTCAAATATATATTTATTTTTTTGAGAGGACATTCCTTTGTCCACCGCTGCGGTCTGATATTACACATTTCCTTAGAGTTTTTTTGTATATTGACCTACCTACCCACCAACCTACCCACCTACCAACCTACCTGCCTACCTACATACCTATCTGTTTACTTACCTGCCTGGCTTTTGGCCTGAGTGCCTGCCTGGCATGCGCCTAGATTCTGTGAAAGAGTAAAAATGGAGTATAATAACGTTGGTTGCGCCATCCGTTAAGGGACGATCGGTTATTCAATGAGGGTTGGTCCGTTTGTCATGCTGTTTATCCATTTCTACTTACATCTTGCATTTTCTTTTCCTTTGTTCCATATGTTTCAAGACACGGTGACGAAATAGGTAATCCATCGAAAGGTTGAAAGGTTGTCGATATTGCCTATGAAATCTAAAGAAAAAAAAAAACCGATAGAAGAACCTCTTCTGGCTCAGTAAGGCGGTATTAATAGGTCGTTTCTTTTCTTCTCATTGCCAACGGCCACACCACGTTGAGAGCACCGCTTCTCGTCCGATCAGCGAAGTTAAGCAACGTTGGGTCTGGTTAGTACTTGGATGGGTGACCGCCTGGGAACACCAGATGCTGTTGGCATAAACTTTTCACATTTTTCTTACTAATTTTCGCACGTCAAACTAAGATCCATGCAATGAGATCAACAGGCGACTGCTAATCCGGGCAATTTCCATTCCTTAGCCAGACTATCTCATCTGCCGTGCCCAAGGTGTCACCTCCATAACTCTCGAAGGTAAATCCCACCTATCCAAACTATTTCTGCCTTTCAGTACACGACAAGCAAGGTTGACTGATGCACCTACAGAAGACATTGTCACGTCGGTGAGGCACCACACACAATCCATATGAATACTGGTTGATATATATGGAATATTTCCAAACGAACAGGTTATCCCTTGAATTTCTCGCTCTCACGGCCGTTTTCTCTATTTCACAAGCTCCAACCATCACCCTCCACCGGACAAGCATGCACCACCCGCCACAACAACACGCCAACCCAGGCAGGCAGGACGTTACCTTGCCCTCATCACCAAGTGCCCTGTAGCGTTCTCAACAACACCGACCTCCCGCAGAGCCCCTACACATAGGCCCCATCGTAGCTACCAACTGGCATAAATCACTAATGCTTCTGGTTGTGGAAGTATTAGTGGTGGTGGTAGTAGTAGTAGCAGTAGTACTGCTTTTCGTTGTTATTATAGATGTAGTTCTTCTTGTGGCAGTAGTACCATCATCAAGTGACAATATTTGATATAACGATAAGAAGAAATTGTGATACTAAAAATTCGAAGCAACAACGAAATTGAAAATGGCAACAATAATTCCAATAAGATTTATAATAACAGTAACCAAATGAAGACGAGTAACTAACAGTATTAATAATGCTATTATCGGCTGTAGTGTTATCATAATAAATTGTTAGTTTTATTATTGTCTGAAGTGCTCCTATTTGGGGGTATAAAATCCACCATTGTCGTCACCCCGCGGATAATACATCAACATATCATTCAACAACTTCGTCCAGTCCCTCCATAGCTGAAGGCAAGCCATCATCTATGCTTTCATTCATCCATCTACCCACCCACCCGCTTAGGATGTACGTTACGAACCTTATGTGCAGTTGGCAGTGGGAATATCAATCGACCACTGTACCGTCACTGATGTAAGTAGCTATACTTACATGCAACCAAACATAAATACATGCAGAGACACAAACCAGCATAGACAACTCGTGCCACATTATACACACAATACATAAATGCGCGCATATATACATGAAGAAACACAGAGATGGTGATTTAGGCCATTGCCTAAGTCTATTCTCTCTTAAGAAATGGATGTGGCTCCTAAAGAAGCCGATGGAGGTGAAGAGGAATTTATTGGAAGATTTCACTTCTTCTCTGACTTCTTGGGAAGGAGCACCTCCTGGATGTTAGGCAGGACACCTCCCTGGATGATGGTGATGCCCAACAAGTGCTTGTTCAGCTCCTCGTCATTAAGGATGGCCAGCTGCAGGTGACGGGGACTGATACGAGTCTTCCTGTTGTCACGGGCAGCGTTGAAACCCTGCTCAAGCACTTTGCCTGCAAGTTACTCCATGACTGCAGCCAAGTGGACGGGAAGACCAGCACCCGCACGCTCGGCATTATTACCTCTACGAAAGAGATGGTGCATCCTGTCCATGAGGAACTGGAGCCCAGCCGTGTTGGATTGAGACTTTGACTTCCCCTTCACCTTGCCACCCTTGCCACATCCGGACATGGTGTCGTCTGAGTATTACCTGCAGTAGGAGACTAATTTGTCCCCACAACATAAAAAAAAAAAAAAAAATCGTATAGAAAATGGGGGTAGGAGGAAGGGAGACAATCATGATGATGTGACAAGTAGGTGAGGAAGAAATTAAGATGAAGAGAAAGCGTCGGGCCTTAACCCAACATACATGTGTTTATTGTTGGGATGCGGGGGTCGCTGCTCTTCCAAATGTCTTTGTTTACTGGTTGCATGAGTGGCATGGGGGAGTGTATAGGTAGCCAGTACTGCAAAGACAGCTTCAAGGGTGTGATGGTAAGTGTGTTCGTCAAAGGCAGTAAGTTGTTGGTGATGGTGTGGGGGTAACTCAGTGGCACACTGAGTCTGAGCAGCAGGCATGACGGGTCGAGGCAAAGGTGGCAAGGGTCTAGCCAAGTGAGGCGCCATGCGCCACCACAAGGTGGTGGCATCACGAAGCCTGCCATTCGTCGTCTAGCTCGTCGTGGCGGCGAGAAGCGTATCTCTGACCTCATCTTCGAGGAGACCCGCGGTGTTCTAAAGGTGTTCCTCGAGAAAGTGATTCGCGACGCTTTCACCTACACTGAGCATGTCAAGCGGAAGACTGTGACCGTAACGGACGTGGTGAACGCCCTCAAGAGGCAAGGACGCATTGTGTACGGCTTGTGCGACTTAGAGAGTTCATAATTGAGTTGCCTTCCATTGCGCTATCCAACCTAGCCACGGCAAAGCACACAACAACCTCCGGGCCTCCCTTAGAGGTCCACACTGAATTTCTGTGAGAGAGAGAGAGAGAAATAATGAAGACATGGTATAGGTCCATGCAGACATTCGGCAGCTTAGCTAACACCTATGTCATTACGTCAATGCCACGGAATTCAAAATAAGAGTAAGGGACTCGAGAGGTGCCAAGTTTAAGACTGGTCGTTTGCTATAATATGAATAGGCCGATTGAGGGGCAGACAGGGAGATAGGTGGGTGGATGGATATATACATATGTGTCCAGATAGACAGAGGGATACGAAGGTAGATAGATGGCTCTCTAGAAAATTATAACCCAATAGATAGATCGAAGTTTTTTGGTTTAACGGCAGGAAGATAGGTAGATACAGTGTTTACTAGATAGATACACAGGTATATAGACAGATGTGTAGAAGGAAATTTTGACCCGACAGATAGATTGAAAGGCTAATTATTGGTAGGCAGGTAGGTTGGCTTGACTGCTACAAAGACAGATAACTAGACAAATTGCTAAACATTTACATGTATTTGCTTAGATACTTCGGAAGAAAGTTAGATCTGGCTGAAACTCACCTTACCAGACCAAAAGTAACCTAGCCTAGCCTCACCAAACCAAGCATAGCCTCAGCTCACCAGAGCAAACCTAACTTCACCTAACGATACTACTCTAAACCCAACCTCACCTGCCAACGAGACATAATATAAGCTAGCCTTATCAAACAAAACAAAACCTAACCTAATCCAACCTATCTTTATCTGCCCTCATCAAACCTCACAGAACGTAAGCAAATCCTTAAATAACCTCAACCAACCAAACCAAATCAAACCTAATCTAACCTAATTATTATTACTAGCGATACCTCATCTCACTAAAGCCAAAGGCTACTCTTTACCTAACCACCATCATCAAGTGACCGACAACAAGTTAAAACTTAAAGAAAGGAAGCAAGCCTTTTCAGAGTAACGTCAAACCACATCGAATCACAAAAAAAAGTACCCAAGACTTACCACTTAATCAAAGCCTGCCCAAATCGCACGCACACAGAAGCCAACCTTATTAGTTCATACAAAATGGACGGCCTACTATATGTATGTATGTATGTATGTATGTGTGTATATATATAGATGGATAGATTGATAGATAGACAGATAGATTGATAGTTAGATACTATACAGAGACAGACAGACAGACAGAGACAGATAGAGTGTGGGGGTTGGGATGAAGTCTAGCAGGAATGCATGCATCCAGGCATGCAGGCACACACTAACGAACGAACGAACGCACGCACACATAGAGGTTTAGCAACCTGCACCTCTCTCTGACAGGTGTGAACTAAAGGCAAAAAAGAGGATTAAAATAAATGTCTTTAAGTTTTGTCAGTTCTGAATTTTACTTTTATATCACTTACAGTTGTAATGAAGGTCTTCAAATATATATTTATTTTTTTGAGAGGACATTCCTTTGTCCACCGCTGCGGTCTGATATTACACATTTCCTTAGAGTTTTTTTGTATATTGACCTACCTACCCACCAACCTACCCACCTACCAACCTACCTGCCTACCTACATACCTATCTGTTTACTTACCTGCCTGGCTTTTGGCCTGAGTGCCTGCCTGGCATGCGCCTAGATTCTGTGAAAGAGTAAAAATGGAGTATAATAACGTTGGTTGCGCCATCCGTTAAGGGACGATCGGTTATTCAATGAGGGTTGGTCCGTTTGTCATGCTGTTTATCCATTTCTACTTACATCTTGCATTTTCTTTTCCTTTGTTCCATATGTTTCAAGACACGGTGACGAAATAGGTAATCCATCGAAAGGTTGAAAGGTTGTCGATATTGCCTATGAAATCTAAAGAAAAAAAAAAAAAACGATAGAAGAACCTCTTCTGGCTCAGTAAGGCGGTATTAATAGGTCGTTTCTTTTCTTCTCATTGCCAACGGCCACACCACGTTGAGAGCACCGCTTCTCGTCCGATCAGCGAAGTTAAGCAACGTTGGGTCTGGTTAGTACTTGGATGGGTGACCGCCTGGGAACACCAGATGCTGTTGGCATAAACTTTTCACATTTTTCTTACTAATTTTCGCACGTCAAACTAAGATCCATGCAATGAGATCAACAGGCGACTGCTAATCCGGGCAATTTCCATTCCTTAGCCAGACTATCTCATCTGCCGTGCCCAAGGTGTCACCTCCATAACTCTCGAAGGTAAATCCCACCTATCCAAACTATTTCTGCCTTTCAGTACACGACAAGCAAGGTTGACTGATGCACCTACAGAAGACATTGTCACGTCGGTGAGGCACCACACACAATCCATATGAATACTGGTTGATATATATGGAATATTTCCAAACGAACAGGTTATCCCTTGAATTTCTCGCTCTCACGGCCGTTTTCTCTATTTCACAAGCTCCAACCATCACCCTCCACCGGACAAGCATGCACCACCCGCCACAACAACACGCCAACCCAGGCAGGCAGGACGTTACCTTGCCCTCATCACCAAGTGCCCTGTAGCGTTCTCAACAACACCGACCTCCCGCAGAGCCCCTACACATAGGCCCCATCGTAGCTACCAACTGGCATAAATCACTAATGCTTCTGGTTGTGGAAGTATTAGTGGTGGTGGTAGTAGTAGTAGCAGTAGTACTGCTTTTCGTTGTTATTATAGATGTAGTTCTTCTTGTGGCAGTAGTACCATCATCAAGTGACAATATTTGATATAACGATAAGAAGAAATTGTGATACTAAAAATTCGAAGCAACAACGAAATTGAAAATGGCAACAATAATTCCAATAAGATTTATAATAACAGTAACCAAATGAAGACGAGTAACTAACAGTATTAATAATGCTATTATCGGCTGTAGTGTTATCATAATAAATTGTTAGTTTTATTATTGTCTGAAGTGCTCCTATTTGGGGGTATAAAATCCACCATTGTCGTCACCCCGCGGATAATACATCAACATATCATTCAACAACTTCGTCCAGTCCCTCCATAGCTGAAGGCAAGCCATCATCTATGCTTTCATTCATCCATCTACCCACCCACCCGCTTAGGATGTACGTTACGAACCTTATGTGCAGTTGGCAGTGGGAATATCAATCGACCACTGTACCGTCACTGATGTAAGTAGCTATACTTACATGCAACCAAACATAAATACATGCAGAGACACAAACCAGCATAGACAACTCGTGCCACATTATACACACAATACATAAATGCGCGCATATATACATGAAGAAACACAGAGATGGTGATTTAGGCCATTGCCTAAGTCTATTCTCTCTTAAGAAATGGATGTGGCTCCTAAAGAAGCCGATGGAGGTGAAGAGGAATTTATTGGAAGATTTCACTTCTTCTCTGACTTCTTGGGAAGGAGCACCTCCTGGATGTTAGGCAGGACACCTCCCTGGATGATGGTGATGCCCAACAAGTGCTTGTTCAGCTCCTCGTCATTAAGGATGGCCAGCTGCAGGTGACGGGGACTGATACGAGTCTTCCTGTTGTCACGGGCAGCGTTGAAACCCTGCTCAAGCACTTTGCCTGCAAGTTACTCCATGACTGCAGCCAAGTGGACGGGAAGACCAGCACCCGCACGCTCGGCATTATTACCTCTACGAAAGAGATGGTGCATCCTGTCCATGAGGAACTGGAGCCCAGCCGTGTTGGATTGAGACTTTGACTTCCCCTTCACCTTGCCACCCTTGCCACATCCGGACATGGTGTCGTCTGAGTATTACCTGCAGTAGGAGACTAATTTGTCCCCACAACATAAAAAAAAAAAAAAAAAAATCGTATAGAAAATGGGGGTAGGAGGAAGGGAGACAATCATGATGATGTGACAAGTAGGTGAGGAAGAAATTAAGATGAAGAGAAAGCGTCGGGCCTTAACCCAACATACATGTGTTTATTGTTGGGATGCGGGGGTCGCTGCTCTTCCAAATGTCTTTGTTTACTGGTTGCATGAGTGGCATGGGGGAGTGTATAGGTAGCCAGTACTGCAAAGACAGCTTCAAGGGTGTGATGGTAAGTGTGTTCGTCAAAGGCAGTAAGTTGTTGGTGATGGTGTGGGGGTAACTCAGTGGCACACTGAGTCTGAGCAGCAGGCATGACGGGTCGAGGCAAAGGTGGCAAGGGTCTAGCCAAGTGAGGCGCCATGCGCCACCACAAGGTGGTGGCATCACGAAGCCTGCCATTCGTCGTCTAGCTCGTCGTGGCGGCGAGAAGCGTATCTCTGACCTCATCTTCGAGGAGACCCGCGGTGTTCTAAAGGTGTTCCTCGAGAAAGTGATTCGCGACGCTTTCACCTACACTGAGCATGTCAAGCGGAAGACTGTGACCGTAACGGACGTGGTGAACGCCCTCAAGAGGCAAGGACGCATTGTGTACGGCTTGTGCGACTTAGAGAGTTCATAATTGAGTTGCCTTCCATTGCGCTATCCAACCTAGCCACGGCAAAGCACACAACAACCTCCGGGCCTCCCTTAGAGGTCCACACTGAATTTCTGTGAGAGAGAGAGAGAGAAATAATGAAGACATGGTATAGGTCCATGCAGACATTCGGCAGCTTAGCTAACACCTATGTCATTACGTCAATGCCACGGAATTCAAAATAAGAGTAAGGGACTCGAGAGGTGCCAAGTTTAAGACTGGTCGTTTGCTATAATATGAATAGGCCGATTGAGGGGCAGACAGGGAGATAGGTGGGTGGATGGATATATACATATGTGTCCAGATAGACAGAGGGATACGAAGGTAGATAGATGGCTCTCTAGAAAATTATAACCCAATAGATAGATCGAAGTTTTTTGGTTTAACGGCAGGAAGATAGGTAGATACAGTGTTTACTAGATAGATACACAGGTATATAGACAGATGTGTAGAAGGAAATTTTGACCCGACAGATAGATTGAAAGGCTAATTATTGGTAGGCAGGTAGGTTGGCTTGACTGCTACAAAGACAGATAACTAGACAAATTGCTAAACATTTACATGTATTTGCTTAGATACTTCGGAAGAAAGTTAGATCTGGCTGAAACTCACCTTACCAGACCAAAAGTAACCTAGCCTAGCCTCACCAAACCAAGCATAGCCTCAGCTCACCAGAGCAAACCTAACTTCACCTAACGATACTACTCTAAACCCAACCTCACCTGCCAACGAGACATAATATAAGCTAGCCTTATCAAACAAAACAAAACCTAACCTAATCCAACCTATCTTTATCTGCCCTCATCAAACCTCACAGAACGTAAGCAAATCCTTAAATAACCTCAACCAACCAAACCAAATCAAACCTAATCTAACCTAATTATTATTACTAGCGATACCTCATCTCACTAAAGCCAAAGGCTACTCTTTACCTAACCACCATCATCAAGTGACCGACAACAAGTTAAAACTTAAAGAAAGGAAGCAAGCCTTTTCAGAGTAACGTCAAACCACATCGAATCACAAAAAAAGTACCCAAGACTTACCACTTAATCAAAGCCTGCCCAAATCGCACGCACACAGAAGCCAACCTTATTAGTTCATACAAAATGGACGGCCTACTATATGTATGTATGTATGTATGTATGTGTGTATATATATAGATGGATAGATTGATAGATAGACAGATAGATTGATAGTTAGATACTATACAGAGACAGACAGACAGACAGAGACAGATAGAGTGTGGGGGTTGGGATGAAGTCTAGCAGGAATGCATGCATCCAGGCATGCAGGCACACACTAACGAACGAACGAACGCACGCACACATAGAGGTTTAGCAACCTGCACCTCTCTCTGACAGGTGTGAACTAAAGGCAAAAAAGAGGATTAAAATAAATGTCTTTAAGTTTTGTCAGTTCTGAATTTTACTTTTATATCACTTACAGTTGTAATGAAGGTCTTCAAATATATATTTATTTTTTTGAGAGGACATTCCTTTGTCCACCGCTGCGGTCTGATATTACACATTTCCTTAGAGTTTTTTTGTATATTGACCTACCTACCCACCAACCTACCCACCTACCAACCTACCTGCCTACCTACATACCTATCTGTTTACTTACCTGCCTGGCTTTTGGCCTGAGTGCCTGCCTGGCATGCGCCTAGATTCTGTGAAAGAGTAAAAATGGAGTATAATAACGTTGGTTGCGCCATCCGTTAAGGGACGATCGGTTATTCAATGAGGGTTGGTCCGTTTGTCATGCTGTTTATCCATTTCTACTTACATCTTGCATTTTCTTTTCCTTTGTTCCATATGTTTCAAGACACGGTGACGAAATAGGTAATCCATCGAAAGGTTGAAAGGTTGTCGATATTGCCTATGAAATCTAAAGAAAAAAAAAACCGATAGAAGAACCTCTTCTGGCTCAGTAAGGCGGTATTAATAGGTCGTTTCTTTTCTTCTCATTGCCAACGGCCACACCACGTTGAGAGCACCGCTTCTCGTCCGATCAGCGAAGTTAAGCAACGTTGGGTCTGGTTAGTACTTGGATGGGTGACCGCCTGGGAACACCAGATGCTGTTGGCATAAACTTTTCACATTTTTCTTACTAATTTTCGCACGTCAAACTAAGATCCATGCAATGAGATCAACAGGCGACTGCTAATCCGGGCAATTTCCATTCCTTAGCCAGACTATCTCATCTGCCGTGCCCAAGGTGTCACCTCCATAACTCTCGAAGGTAAATCCCACCTATCCAAACTATTTCTGCCTTTCAGTACACGACAAGCAAGGTTGACTGATGCACCTACAGAAGACATTGTCACGTCGGTGAGGCACCACACACAATCCATATGAATACTGGTTGATATATATGGAATATTTCCAAACGAACAGGTTATCCCTTGAATTTCTCGCTCTCACGGCCGTTTTCTCTATTTCACAAGCTCCAACCATCACCCTCCACCGGACAAGCATGCACCACCCGCCACAACAACACGCCAACCCAGGCAGGCAGGACGTTACCTTGCCCTCATCACCAAGTGCCCTGTAGCGTTCTCAACAACACCGACCTCCCGCAGAGCCCCTACACATAGGCCCCATCGTAGCTACCAACTGGCATAAATCACTAATGCTTCTGGTTGTGGAAGTATTAGTGGTGGTGGTAGTAGTAGTAGCAGTAGTACTGCTTTTCGTTGTTATTATAGATGTAGTTCTTCTTGTGGCAGTAGTACCATCATCAAGTGACAATATTTGATATAACGATAAGAAGAAATTGTGATACTAAAAATTCGAAGCAACAACGAAATTGAAAATGGCAACAATAATTCCAATAAGATTTATAATAACAGTAACCAAATGAAGACGAGTAACTAACAGTATTAATAATGCTATTATCGGCTGTAGTGTTATCATAATAAATTGTTAGTTTTATTATTGTCTGAAGTGCTCCTATTTGGGGGTATAAAATCCACCATTGTCGTCACCCCGCGGATAATACATCAACATATCATTCAACAACTTCGTCCAGTCCCTCCATAGCTGAAGGCAAGCCATCATCTATGCTTTCATTCATCCATCTACCCACCCACCCGCTTAGGATGTACGTTACGAACCTTATGTGCAGTTGGCAGTGGGAATATCAATCGACCACTGTACCGTCACTGATGTAAGTAGCTATACTTACATGCAACCAAACATAAATACATGCAGAGACACAAACCAGCATAGACAACTCGTGCCACATTATACACACAATACATAAATGCGCGCATATATACATGAAGAAACACAGAGATGGTGATTTAGGCCATTGCCTAAGTCTATTCTCTCTTAAGAAATGGATGTGGCTCCTAAAGAAGCCGATGGAGGTGAAGAGGAATTTATTGGAAGATTTCACTTCTTCTCTGACTTCTTGGGAAGGAGCACCTCCTGGATGTTAGGCAGGACACCTCCCTGGATGATGGTGATGCCCAACAAGTGCTTGTTCAGCTCCTCGTCATTAAGGATGGCCAGCTGCAGGTGACGGGGACTGATACGAGTCTTCCTGTTGTCACGGGCAGCGTTGAAACCCTGCTCAAGCACTTTGCCTGCAAGTTACTCCATGACTGCAGCCAAGTGGACGGGAAGACCAGCACCCGCACGCTCGGCATTATTACCTCTACGAAAGAGATGGTGCATCCTGTCCATGAGGAACTGGAGCCCAGCCGTGTTGGATTGAGACTTTGACTTCCCCTTCACCTTGCCACCCTTGCCACATCCGGACATGGTGTCGTCTGAGTATTACCTGCAGTAGGAGACTAATTTGTCCCCACAACATAAAAAAAAAAAAAAAAAAAAATCGTATAGAAAATGGGGGTAGGAGGAAGGGAGACAATCATGATGATGTGACAAGTAGGTGAGGAAGAAATTAAGATGAAGAGAAAGCGTCGGGCCTTAACCCAACATACATGTGTTTATTGTTGGGATGCGGGGGTCGCTGCTCTTCCAAATGTCTTTGTTTACTGGTTGCATGAGTGGCATGGGGGAGTGTATAGGTAGCCAGTACTGCAAAGACAGCTTCAAGGGTGTGATGGTAAGTGTGTTCGTCAAAGGCAGTAAGTTGTTGGTGATGGTGTGGGGGTAACTCAGTGGCACACTGAGTCTGAGCAGCAGGCATGACGGGTCGAGGCAAAGGTGGCAAGGGTCTAGCCAAGTGAGGCGCCATGCGCCACCACAAGGTGGTGGCATCACGAAGCCTGCCATTCGTCGTCTAGCTCGTCGTGGCGGCGAGAAGCGTATCTCTGACCTCATCTTCGAGGAGACCCGCGGTGTTCTAAAGGTGTTCCTCGAGAAAGTGATTCGCGACGCTTTCACCTACACTGAGCATGTCAAGCGGAAGACTGTGACCGTAACGGACGTGGTGAACGCCCTCAAGAGGCAAGGACGCATTGTGTACGGCTTGTGCGACTTAGAGAGTTCATAATTGAGTTGCCTTCCATTGCGCTATCCAACCTAGCCACGGCAAAGCACACAACAACCTCCGGGCCTCCCTTAGAGGTCCACACTGAATTTCTGTGAGAGAGAGAGAGAAATAATGAAGACATGGTATAGGTCCATGCAGACATTCGGCAGCTTAGCTAACACCTATGTCATTACGTCAATGCCACGGAATTCAAAATAAGAGTAAGGGACTCGAGAGGTGCCAAGTTTAAGACTGGTCGTTTGCTATAATATGAATAGGCCGATTGAGGGGCAGACAGGGAGATAGGTGGGTGGATGGATATATACATATGTGTCCAGATAGACAGAGGGATACGAAGGTAGATAGATGGCTCTCTAGAAAATTATAACCCAATAGATAGATCGAAGTTTTTTTGGTTTAACGGCAGGAAGATAGGTAGATACAGTGTTTACTAGATAGATACACAGGTATATAGACAGATGTGTAGAAGGAAATTTTGACCCGACAGATAGATTGAAAGGCTAATTATTGGTAGGCAGGTAGGTTGGCTTGACTGCTACAAAGACAGATAACTAGACAAATTGCTAAACATTTACATGTATTTGCTTAGATACTTCGGAAGAAAGTTAGATCTGGCTGAAACTCACCTTACCAGACCAAAAGTAACCTAGCCTAGCCTCACCAAACCAAGCATAGCCTCAGCTCACCAGAGCAAACCTAACTTCACCTAACGATACTACTCTAAACCCAACCTCACCTGCCAACGAGACATAATATAAGCTAGCCTTATCAAACAAAACAAAACCTAACCTAATCCAACCTATCTTTATCTGCCCTCATCAAACCTCACAGAACGTAAGCAAATCCTTAAATAACCTCAACCAACCAAACCAAATCAAACCTAATCTAACCTAATTATTATTACTAGCGATACCTCATCTCACTAAAGCCAAAGGCTACTCTTTACCTAACCACTACCCCGCTGCACGGGGTCTCCTTGACGTGGTGGCATGGCATGAAGTGTGGTTGGCTGTGCCACCTACTTTGGAGGCACGCCTACCTTTGTAGGGTTCGGCATTTGTCGGCCTCTTGGACCAAGCACCCCCTACATAACTGGTGGAGGAGTTCTGCTGGTGATGTTAGTCCTTGACCATTTGCCATCTAGGGAGGGACTGTCGCCTCCTCACGTGTTTGCCGTGCGTGACATCCCGTAATGCTTGGAGATGGGAGTCCTGGAGTATGAGTGATGCTGCACGATGCTCCCTGCAGCTAGCAGTATACCTCTTTGGTCCCTTATTCTGGCTAGACGGGCGTCCTGGTTGGACCCGACCAGGTCAATCGGCTGGTCATGCGTTGGCTACGGTCAAGTGGGCACTGGGGGGCCTGGTGGCTCCTATCATCCTGGAGTCACCCTTGCCCAGGTCTCACTGTGGTTACCCGCGTATACCCTCCCGCTATCTGTGGAGTCACCAGTGGTGTTATCCCTGGCACATGACTTCCCCTTGTTGGGCTCCATGGTGGGTGGAGGGGTGGGAGAATGAAGGTTTTTTTTGAAGCACATGGCCACTCAAAAAAAAAATTTCATTGACGACTCTGGCTTTGTCCCTGCCGACTCCCTTATTGCCACCTCGGAGCCTTACCAGGTCCCTGGTGAATTTCCTCGTTTGCCTCAGCAATCAGGCGGTCGCGTCGGGTAGGTACGGCCTTGGGGTTGAGCACGGAAGAGCTCGTGCCGGCTTCTTACGCAAAGTATCTGGTGCTGAAATCCTCTGTAGAGGAGTCAGTCATAGATGCTGATATTTTTGAGCTGCACCGTGCCATAGTGTCAGCTTGTGGAAGAGAGCCCAAGATCTCTTCCAAGGAGGATGGAAGCATTCTCACTGAGGTGTCCTCCCCAGAGGAGAGCTCCTGGCTAATGAATTTGACCTCTGTTGCTGGTTCTGCTGTTACCTGTGTTCCTCATGGAACCTTCAACCAACGTAAGGGAGTCATTTTCTCTCGTGACATCCTCCGATACTCAGAGGAGCGATTGTTGGAAGAGTTGCGGTCGTTTGATGTGGTGAAGGTTGAGTGCCTTCAAAAAAAGATAGATGGGATCTTCACCCCGACTCCAAAATTGTTCTTGACATTTGATAAGCAGACATTGCCTAGGTCCGTGAAACTGGCATGGCTATTGCTTCCTGTGAAGCCGTATGTGCCAACCCCAAAGAATTGTTTTCACTACCAGGGGTATGGACATGTTAGCCGATTTTGCCACCGCTCACAGGCTGGCCTTCTTGGTGTCTGTATCTCCTGTGGCAGACCAAGTCATGCCAATGACTGTCCAGGAACCCTTAAATGCTATCACTGTGGGGGCCCTCATGCGGTATCTTCTAAAAACTGTCCTCGCTACTGCCTGGAAAAGGAGATTTTATCGATTCAAACACTTGAGAAGGTTTCATTTCCTTAGGCTAAGAAGAGAGCCCAGACTCGCTTCTTCCACCTCGGTGTTACTTACGCTTCTGTCCTTTCTGGAATACCAGTACACCGTCCTATGTCTCAGAGACAGCTTCGACCCAATCCAGTGCCCACTGCATCATCTAGTGCTTTCCAGGATGCTGTCCCTATCGTTCATACTGTTTGTGAAAATGAACCTCGCGCACCCCCTACTCCAACTATTTCTGCACCCACTTCGGTGGTTGATGACTTGCACACTTCTGTGGTGGTGGCGGATGTCCACGTTGACTGGACTCCTCCTGTATTACCCAGCATGACTGAGGCTCCATCTATACCTGGCAAACGTCACTGTTGTTCGTCAGAGTCCTCTGAGCATGAAGACCGGCCACCTAAGGTCTCTGTTGTCGACCCTGCTGTCGACACCTCTCCTCTTCTGTCTGCCCAGCAGGCTGAGGGATCTAGCCAGGCGATATCCAAAACAGCAGCTTCACCTCCGGTCCCATCCCCACCTGGGGATGTTGGTGGACAGCTTGTTGGTGCTTCAGATCAGGAGCATGGGATGGCCTCCTCAAAAGATTCGAGTCCAGTGGACTCTACTTCCACCTCCGAGGCTTCTGGTGGGAGCACTGGCCATCCTACATCTCCAAAGGCGGCCCCCAAGCCGCCTTCCAAACAAAGTGGTCTGCCCACTCCAAGAAAGAAGGTTGTAAAACTTACTTCCTCATCGTCACGCTTGCCATCGGGTATTAGACAGAGGGTGCGGGTTTCTGGTGCTGGGCAGGCTCCTCCAAAGGGTTCTCATAAGCATCAATCCAAACCCGCCGGTGGGGCGGGAATTGTAGAGGTGTCATGGCAAATTGGGAGGAATTGCAGTTATTACTCTCTGCTTTGAACCCGCTATGTGTCTGTCTTCAGGAGATGATGGTGGGGAACAGACAGTTCCCTTCTATTAGGGGGTATGAGATCTTCCATGCTTCTCCTCCTGGTGGTCACAGAGGTGGATGTGCAATTCTGTGCCGTTCTGATGTCCCCTTTATTTCCTTTGAGATACAGTCCCCCTTTCAAGTTCTAGCAGTAACAGATGCACGTTGGGAGGTGCTATACCATCTGCTGTCTGTACCTTCCACCTTCCATTCCTGTTATGCCTGCTGATCTAGAAACCCTTATCAGCCAACTTCCACCCCCTTTCCTACTCCTTGGTGACCTTAATGGCCACCATCCTTTGTGGGGTGACTCACTTTCAAATCCGTGGGGTGATCTCTTTGCCTCTTTGGTTGGGGATTTGATTTGGTTGTCCTAAATGATGGGAGGCCGACTCATTTTCATGTTCAAACTGGCACGTATTCTGTCATTGACCTTACCATTTCCTCCTCTGATTGTGCCCTTGATTTTCATGGGTGGTTTTGGATGATCTACATGGTAGTGACCATTATCCTGTAATGGTCCAGCCTACTCGCTCTGTTTCTGCAGCCCGTATGCCACGCTGGTGTCTGGACAGAGCTGATTGGTCTCTCGTTGAGGAACTATGTGTATTTGCCAACAGGGTTACTGATTTTCAACTATCGATGATGCCGAACGTTTTTTTTACTAAGACCATCTTCTCAGCAGGGGTTCATTCCACCCAACGGACTTCTGGTGTTTTATCCCGGAGACCTGTGCCATGGTGGAATGATGACTGCTCCATAGCAAAGAGAGCTTACAAAGCAGCTGCCAGTCGGTATTTTGTCAATCGTAATGTTGTTTTTCTAAAGATACAGTTTCGCAAAGCACGTGCTCACTATAGATGGGTCATGAAGAATGCTTACCATAACTCGTGGAGGTCGTATGTTTCTACAGTTATATCCTCGACTCCAATGTCTATGGCGTGGAAAAAGGTGTGCAAGATTTTTGGTAGGTTCTCGCCCCCTTCCCCACTGGTGTTGCAACTTCACAGAGAACTTGTGTCTGCACCAGATGCAGTAGCCTCTGCCTTTGCAAATCAGTTTTATGCTGTCTCAATAAAGGATTCTTATCAGCTGTTTGCTACCTTTCATAAGAATCAGAAGAGACTGGGTCTTGACTTTCGTTCTCGTGGCAGAGAGATGTATAATTTAGACTTTAGCCTCCGTGAGCCGCGTGATGCCCTCTCAGAGTGTAGTGACACTGCTCCTGGGCATGACGACATTCCATACTCTTTGCTTCGTCATCTGCTAATTCACCTAAGTTTTTATTGGACCTTTTTAACAGGTTTGGAGTGAGGGCTCTATTCCCAGGAATTGGAAGTTGGGTATTGTCCTCCCCATTCCCAAGCCTGGTAAAGATCATTCCCAGGTCACCAACTATCGCCCTATCACTTTAACATCATGTGTGTGTGCAAGCTGTTCGAAAAGATGGTCAATGTCAGGCTTATGTGGTTTCTGGAGAAGGATTGCTTTCTCTCTTTGTCGCAGAGTGGTTTCCGTAAGTTACGGTGCACTTCAGACAATCTTATGAGGCTTGAGGCGTCGTTCTGTGAAGCTTTTGCCTCTAAGCAATATCTTGTGGCTGTGTTTTTTGACCTTGAGAAGGCTTATGACACTGCCTGGTGTCATGGCATCCTCCAACAACTTCATGTCTGGTTTACGTGGTTGCCTGCCTGTGTTGCTTGGAGACTTCTTGACTGATCGTATGTTTCGAGTTCGTGTGGGTTCTACCCTCTCTGCACCACTGTGCCAGGAAGAAGGTGTCCCGCAGGGGAGTGTCTTAAGTGTTTCCCTGTTTCCAGTGGCCATCAATGGTATCGTTGACACTTTGCCTGCTGGGGTATCCTCATCCCTTCATGTGGATGACTTAGCTATATGGTTTTCTGGCTCCCACATGGCTACTATTGAGCAGCGTATGCAACTTGCCTTGGACAAGATTTCTGCCTGGGCCACGTCCAAGGGTTTTTGGTTTTCCCCTTCTAAGACTGTGGCTATGCACTTCTGTAGGATGAGAGGGGTACACCCAGACCCTGATCTCCAGCTTTGTGGCAGGAGACTCCGTTGTGTGACGGAGACGAAATTCTTGGGCCTGACATTTGAGTGTCGTTTGACATGGGTTTCACACTTGGCAAATCTTAAAACATCATGTATGAAGGCTCTCAATCTACTGAGGGTTCTATCCCATACCTCTTGGGGTGCTGATCAGAGGACGCTCTTGCATTTGTTTCAGGTTTTTGTAATCTCCAAGCTGTCATATAGCTGCGAGGTATACGCCTCTGCCACAGCGTCCAGACTGCAAACTCTAGATGCTGTCTATCATGCTGGACTTCGCCTTGCAACTGGGGCTTTTCGGTCATCTCCAATTTTCAGCTTGTTGGTGGAAGCTGGTGTGCCTCCCTTAGATCTACTGCATCAGTCTGTTGCAGCACGGTGCTGGCTCTGGATTCGTCGCATTCCAGACTCACTTGTCTGTGTGTGTGTGATGAATCAGTCTTGTTTTCTGTGTTATAGTAGACAGCCTTGCATCCCTCGTCCATTTGGCTATAGGGTTCGGGATATTATGGAAAAGTTTGGTTTGTCAGCAGTACCTGTCAGTCCTGTTCGGATCCCGAGGGTTGCACCATGGATCTTGCCCAAGGTAACTTTCTGTAGGTCTTTTGCCAGCTCAAAGGATTCTGTCGCTCCTCAGTGCTGTTTACAGTTATTTTTAGAACATTCTTCTAGTCATGGTGGTTCTGTACCTGTGTATACTGATGGCTCTAAATCCGCATCTGGTGTTGGTTTTGGAGTGGTATTTCCCAATTTTAGCTGTGGAGGTAGTCTTCCTTTGGTTGCCTCAGTTTTTACTGCAGAGTTGTCAGCTATCGTTTTAGCCCTGATGTTGGTGTTTACTCACCCTGACAATTATTATACTATTTTTAGCGATTCTCAGGGGGCGCTTTTGGGCCTGGAATCTTTTAACTCTTCCCATCCTATAGTTTTAGCTATCCTGGAGTGGCTGTTCCTCATTCGTCGTCGGGGGAAGAGAGTAGATTTTTGCTGGGTTCCCGCACATGTTGGTGTGGTTGGCAATGAGAAGGCGGATGCATTGGCCAAGGCTGCGGCTTCTCAACAGCCCCCGACCGAATATGCGCTTCCTGCTTCTGATATAACACTTTCCTTGCAGCACGGAATTCATATGTACTGGCAGAGACGCTGGGATAGTGTCGCTCATAATAAGCTGAAAGAGGTCTTTCAGAGAGTGGTTGTGCCAAGGGTTCTCCCTTCCATGCCTCGGCGATTTGAGGTGGCTCTTGCTAGGCTTCGTATTGGGCACTCTCGGCTTACACATGGGTTCCTGATGAGTGGTGAGACTCAACCGTACTGTGATGATTGCCTTGTTACCCTTACTGTCCGTCACCTGCTGGTCGAGTGCCCGAGTTTGGGGGGCCTGCATCAGAGTTTCCTCCATAGGCATAGAGGGGCAGATGGTGCCTACTGTCTCTCCTCGATGCTTGGTGGAGCCCATAGCGATTTTACTGATGTTTTTAGTTTTCTTCAGGAGGCGGGGTTCCTTCCACTTTTATAAGTAATTGATATTTTCTTTTACCTATTATTTTATTATTTCCAGTGTTTTATTTCTAGTAATAGTTATTAACTTTATTTTGAATATGCACTATTTATTTCCCCCGTCTTTTGGCTTGTTGTCCGGCGGCATATGACCCTGGCAGTTGCATCGCCAGATTTTAAATATTTTCAATCAATCAATCAATTATCTAACCACTATTGACGTGACCGACAACAAGTTAAAACTCAAAGAAAGGAAGCAAGCCTCTTCAGAGTAACGTCAAACCACATAGAATCACAAAGGAAAGTACCCAAGACTCTCCACTTAATCAAAGCCCGCCCAAATCGCACGCACACCGAGGCCAACCTTATTAGTTCATACACAATGGATGCCCGAATGTATGTATGTATGTGTGTATGTATGATTGTACATATATGTATGTATGTATGTATGACTGCACGTGTGTCTATGTATGTATGTATGTATATATGTGGTGCATTTAAGTATG
The DNA here is from genome assembly GCF_032717465.1 of Coenobita brevimanus. Taxonomy (NCBI): domain Eukaryota; kingdom Metazoa; phylum Arthropoda; class Malacostraca; order Decapoda; family Coenobitidae; genus Coenobita; species Coenobita brevimanus. Next base: position 3,170,424 of record NC_137036.1, on the reverse strand, counting down.
CATACTATTAAAAATAGATATACAAATATATATAATGTAAACATAGCCTACGTAGAGTCGTCAGCAAAAATTCGCTGCAAGCCTGCTCGTGTGATGTTGACGTTTTGTCTGGCAACAGTGTATGGGAACTAGTTGTCACATAGACTTTTTTACACTTTAAAGACGTGTTTGTAAGAATTAGTACTATAAATTGACCAGAATGCAATATTCTTTATGAAGTACCCACCCTCACAGGAAGCTCGGGGAGGGGTGTTGCAACACCCACCCCAGGAAAGACCCACGGCCCAACACCCACCCCAGGAGGAGACCACGGGGAGGTGCTTAGGGAGTGCGTAAGGTCTAGGCGAGGCGGGCCTAGGTTCCCCACGACCCTGCACTCCTCCTCCCCTCGACACGGCCACCAGCAGGAGCTCCGCCCCGGAAGACTACACTGCAGCCAGGCCAGCCCTCGCCAGGATCAGAGTGTGATTTGTCATAGCACAGTCCCAGGCAGCACCGCTGTGACGGCCACTGTCCACACCGGGAAGAAAGAGATGGCCACCGTCTGCTCCTCGGCTGTTGTCTCTAGGGCCTGTGGAACCGCGGTGTTGGCCACCATCAGCACCGGGAAGGAAGGGACGGCCACTGTACTTCCTTCATCCACTACCCTTATGACTACCCCGTTGGAGGAAGTCCCTGGCTCAGCCCACCACAAATCCAGGGGCCAAGCAGGACGCCGTTCTCTTTCTCCCCACAGTTGCAGTTCCCCAGAGGAGTTACAGCTGGAGGGGCTGTGGTGAGGGCCCATCACGAGCCTGGGGATCTGCTCCCTGCAGGCAGCACCCGGATGATGCCCTCAGCTGACGGACTCCACGAGGAAGGGACACCCCAGGCAACTCCTGATGGCGGCTCAGCCCTGCGGAGACCGCAGCTGCCAGATGCACAGGGGCACCCCTTGGACTCCAGAGTGTGACCTCCCCAGCCCCGCCAGCAGGCAGTCTTCCTCCAGGAGCAGGCAGAGGCAAGCACACCTGCTTGCCCTGTTCAGCCTCAGTCCAGAGGGCGCCTTTCCCATTGAGGCCCCACTAGTGAAGGGCCTCCCTCCACGCCGACCAGCAGCCCTGTCCAGACGACACCGCCTCCAGCAGTAGTCCCGCGCCTCCTATGCGAAAGCACACATGACGAGCTACCTCCCACGCCCGGGCCCAGACCCACAGCAGCCCGGGTCAGAGTCAACTAGCCTAAATGTTTCCCCCTTAACCTGTCTGTGTATATTATCAATATTGTACTGTACTAATTGTAACTAAGGTAATATACGTGTAAGGTTGGTCAGCCGAGTTTTTTTGCCCTGTTCCTCTTGTTGTGTATTCTAGTTCCGGTCTCAAAAGAGAACCCTGGTTCATTAGCTTGTGTTCTAAGGACGAGAGGTCGACCTAAGAACACCTAGTATAACACTTTATATCTGGTTAGCATAGAAATGTGCAAAAGACGACAGACGAATGATGTGGAATGACGAAACTCCCGCTCTTTCCCCCCCTCCCAGTGACCCTCCCCAGCCTCTCTTTCTCCTTCACCTTCCCGCTCTCCTCCATCTCCACTTCTCTCTCTCCCCACCCAGTCTACCTAATATTACCCACGGCGTTAACCTACGTAATAAACTGCATTCTTCTCTTTTTCTTGTCTATTCCTGTATTGTTTTTGTTCCTCTACATTCGTGAATATCTTGCCATGCCACAGTCTTTTTCTCCCACTCTTTACTCCAAACAAGATGCAGCAGTTCGAATATTATTGGTTCTGATGTTGCTTCATGAACAGTATGAGAAAAATTGGAACACTTTCCTTGGAGTGAGAGAGACAAGTAGGAGGAATGGGCACAAATTTTTGTGTAATTCAGCTTACTGAAATAATAGCCACCAACTGCCAGGCTCACTCAAACAAACACCAGTAAGGAATACAACACAACAACGAGACCTCAATGTTCCTATATTTCCCGACTGTTGGTAATGACAAGGGTTGGAGAAAAAAAGACAACTGGAATAAAAAGGAAGGAGACAGACAGGGTAAGAATGGAACTTGAACAGGAGAGATTATTGTTAATATAGTTGGTAGGGGGGGTGTCCCCCCCTGTGGCGGGGGGGACACAATCTGGCCGCACTATGGGGTGGTACTACTATTCTGCGGCCAGGTTGTGTTAGGAAGAATACTGCCACCGTATTCCCTGCGTGTTGTAAAAGGCGACTAAAAGGGGCGGGGTGAGGGGACTAGGGACCCCCTCCTCTGTTTTTTAGTTCCTAAAAAGAGACAGGCCAGAGAAAGGGATGGGGGATGGAGTTATCCCCGTACCCTAAAGATTGGGTCTATGAATGTGCGTGGTTGTAGTACAATTGAGGCTAAAAGGGAGGAGATTGGAAGAATGTTTGTGAGAAGTAAGTTGGATGCGTTAGCTTTGAGTGAAACGAAGATGAAAGGGAAGGGTGAGTCTATGTTTGGAAGTGTGAATGGAAGATTGTCAGGTGTTGATAGAGGAAGGGCAAGAGAAGGTGTGGCCTTGTTAGTGAGTCCGGAAGTACAACAGTGTGTGATTGAATGGAAGGAGGTGTCATCGAGACTGATGTGGGTGAAAGCGAAATTTGAACGTGAGTTGTGGGTGTTTGTGAGTGCATATGGGCCTGGTAGTGAAAGGGATGAAGAGGAGAGGGAGTCTTTCTGGAATGATGTTGATGAGTGTCTGCAGAGTTTTGGAGCGAATGTGAATGTGGTAATGATGGGAGATCTGAATGCTAGAGGGGGAAATGTAGCAGTTGAAGGTGTAGTTGGTATGCATGGTGTGCCTGGAAGAAATGAAAATGGGGAACGAATGATAGCGATGTGTGTTGAGCGAGAGATGGTGATTGGAAATACGCTGTTTGAGAAGAAAGATATTTATAAGTATACATGGGTGAGACAGGAGGGTGGAAGGGTTGTTGATAGAGCTTTGATGGACTATGTGGTTGTGTCTAGGAATATAATAGGAAGATTGTTGGATGTGAGAGTTCTGAGAGGGGAGGGTGGAGGTATGTCTGACCACTACCTAGTGGAGCGAAAGTTAAGAGTAGGTAAGAGATGGGTGAGAGCTAGGAGGGTTAGGTGTGGCAGGGAGGTTTTGAAAGTGAGTGAGTTGGATAAGGGAGAGAAAAAGATAGAGTATCAGGAGAAATTGAAAGATGAGTGGAACGCACTGAAGATCAGGAAAATGGCAGTGTGGAGGAGGAATGGCAGTTGTTTAAGAGTGCTGTGGTGGGGCATGCAGAAGAGGTGTGTGGTGTGAGACGTGTGGGTGGTGGCGTAAGCAAAGGAAGTGAATGGTGGTGCGAGGAAGTAAGTATGGCTGTAGCTGAGAAGAGACGTGCATATGAAGTGTGGCTGCAGAGGAAGGATGAGATGTCATATGAAAGGTATAAGGAAAAGAGGAATAGGGCGAGAAGGCTGTGCGTGATGCTAAAGTGGCAGCAGATGAGAGGTGGGGTAGGCGGCTTACAGAGAATTTTCAACAGAATAAGAAAATGTTTTGGATGGAGGTGAAAAGGGTGCGAAAGGGAGAGTCTGGGAAGGAAGAACGAGTAAAAGCAGAGGATGGAGGGATGTTAATTGAGATGGATGCAGTAAGGAAGAGATGGGCAGAGTATTTTGAAAGATTGTTAAATGTAGAGGAGGAAAGGGTGGCTGAGATTGTGGCAGATGGAAGGGTGCAAGGAATAAATGTGTTGGGAGAGTTGAATGATTCTTTGATCACGGAGGAGGAAGTGGAGAAGGCAGTAAAGGAGATGAAAACAGGGAAAGCTGCAGGTATGGATGGGTGTGCTGCGGAATGACTGAAAGGTGGTGGAGTGACTATTGTTGACTGGTTAGGAAGATTGTTGAATGTATGCTTTGTGAAAGGTATGGTGCCAATTGACTGGGCAAGTGCTTGTGTGGTCCCGTTGTATAAAGGCAAGGGTGATAAGTATGAATGTACTAGCTTTAGGGGTATAAGTCTGGTGAGTGATGTAGGTAAGGTTTATGGTAGAGTGTTAATTATGAGAGTTAGAGAGGGCACAGAGGGAGTGATTGGTGAAGAGTAGTGTGGCTTTAGGAGAGGGAGGGGGTGCATGGATCAGGTGTTCGCTGTGAGACAAGTGTGTGAAAAGTATTTAGCGAAAGGCAAGGATGTGTTTTGGGCATTCATGGATTTAGAGAAAGCGTATGATAGAATTGATAGGGAGGCTTTGTGGACTGTTTTAAGATTGTATGGACTTGATGGTAGGTTACTAAAAGGGGTGAAAAGTTTTTATGTAAATAGTAGAGCGTATGTAAGAGTGGGAAATGCTGTGAGTGACTGGTTTGCTGTGAGAGTGGGGCTGCGACAGGGATGTGTGATGTCGCCTTGGTTGTTTAATATTTACATGGATGGTGTTGTAAGGGAGGTGAATGCAAGAGTTTTAGGTGGAGGTCTGAGTCTGTTGAATGTTGATGGTGGAGAGTGGAATCTGAAGCAGCTGCTGTTTGCAGATGATACTGCACTGGTGGCTGATTCAGAGGAGAGATTGAGACAGTTGGTAGAGGAGTTTGGAAGGGTGTGTGAAAGGAGGAAATTGAAAGTAAATGAGAATAAGAGTAAAGTGATGAAGTGTACGAGGTTGGTAGATGGTAGGGGGATGAATATAGCTTTGAATGGCGAGTTGCTTGAGGAGGTAGAGTGTTTTAAATATCTAGGGTCACATGTTGCTGTGGATGGAAGAATAGATGCAGAAGTGAAGTTTAGAATAAATGAAGTAGGAAAGGTGCTGGGAGGAATGAAAAAAGTGTTTAGATGTCGTTCGCTTAGAATGGATGTAAAGAGAAGGTTGTATGAGGGTGTTGTGGTACCGACTGCATTATATGGGGTTGAAACATGGAATATGGGTGTAGCAGAGAGGAAAAGTTTGAATGTAATGGAGATGAGGTGTCTGAGGAGTGTGTGTGGAGTGACGCGTATGGATCGAGTGTGAAATGATGAAATGCTAAGGAGAACTGGAGTTGTTCGGGAGATGGCTGGTAGAGTTGAGCAGAGGGTGAGATGGTTTGGGCATATGGAGAGAATGGATAATGAGCGATTGGTAAAAAAGATAACTAGATCTGATGTGAGAGGTGTAAGGCTGAGAGGAAGACCACGAATAGGATGGATGGACAGTGTGAAGAGAGCGCTGGATGCGAGAGGGATGTCTGTTGAGCAAGGAAGAGTGGCTGTGCGTGACAGAAATAAATGGAGAGAAATTGTGAATGAATAAGTGATGACGCAGCCCTCAGGGGATATTCTCCCGCATTTGGTCTGATCAGCTAGTCAGGTCAGGTGCGGGTAAGGGGATGGGTCTGTTATGATGTGGCAGGGGTAAACCAGCTCTGCTGTCGGGCCCTGCTGCGGATGTCACTGATTGCATTGCGCAGTTGACCCTTGTGCGGTGTGATGCGGTGAGGATCTGTCCGTTCTCCCCTTGGGGCTAAGATGCGAATGAATGTGTTTGAATGGATGAGTAAATGGGGACTGTGTCGTCCTGTCTCGGCTACCTCCCTTTCCTTGGGGGAAGCAGCCTAGGTATATAGATAGAGATAGATAGTACTGCGAGCAACCGGGAATAGGGCAGACTGAGTTTAGTAAACAGTTAAGAGAGAATTGCAATGCTCCTATGGAGTTGGTGCCGTGGACGAATAAATGAAGGTAGAGAGAGAGGGAGAGGAGAAAGTGGAGAGGCATGAACGTGAGTGGGGGATAGGAGGGAGAGGGAGGGGTGGAAGGGACATCAGGAGTGTAATGCTAGGTGTTTTAGGGTCGGCTTCCCGTCCCTCTAACGCCTGGTGTGCAGCTGGGTTCTCTTTCTACTGTAGACTGGAGCTTAGACATAATAATACGAAAGAGGCAGGACACAAAACTCAAGGCAACAACCTTACATGTCTATTGCTAAATTCTACAGTGGAACGGGCAGATGTCACAAATACAGGTATATTGGACAATTATAATTCTAAGGCCTAGATATGGGGTGTTAGTATCGTGCAGAATACTACTCGGGACAAGATCGGGTAAGGTGAATAGCACTTAGGGCAGAGAGGTTATGCACTATTGTTGTAGGAAAGTCTAGGTTCTGTGTACTGGTGGAGGTGGTGGCACTATTTCTCTGCGGGTAGGCTAACGGGTTTGTTGTTCGGGTCACTAATTATTACTTTTGTACTGGGGCCTCCGTATGATCTTAGTGTGAGGCAGTGTCACCATCTGGTAGTGTGTTCACTGAGATAGACTCGTATTTCACTGCCTTGCCGTGTTCACTGTTTCACTGTTAGCTTGCTTATTCCACCACTCTTTTATATTATTACTGATGCTTTTCTCACTGACTTCCTCTATTCTGTTAACTCACTGTTCTGCCCTTACTTCACTATGACACGGACACTGTGCTTTCACTATCACTCACTTTCGGGTCTGGGCGTAGTGGTGGTCAGGTACAAGGGCGGCGGAGGTGACAGCCTCACTACTGACGGGGCTGAGTTCTGACAGGGGCCTCTGTATTCAGGGGCCGTGGGATCAAGAATAAGTGCGTCCTCTCTCGTCCGGGGCTGCTGGTGGAGAAGGGTCCCGTGCTTTCAGGGCTTGGGGCAGGAGTCTGACCCTCAGGGCTGGTGCAGAATAGCTGCCTGGGCTTCTCGCTCAGGTGCCTAATGGAGGATGAAGATCTCCGGCGTCAGGGTGTAGGGAGGTCCCACCCGGGGGTCCTTGGGGCGGTCTGGAGGTCCCAAGGGCTGCGGTCCCTGGCAGTTGGGGATGCCATCAGGAGGGGGCTGCGGCATTGGCCTATGTCGGGGTCTGTCAGGAGAGTCCTCTCAGGGACCGGCTGAAGGAAGAAAAGCCCAGTGGTAGTCATGGGGCATCTCCAGTACTCCTCCAGGCTGGGGGCTCCCTTTGGGTCGTAGATTGGTGGGCAGAAGTCAGTACCTGACGGAGGAGCGGCTACCGGCCTTCTCCTACCGTAGGGCCTGGCTACTGGCCGTGGCCTTCTAGGGGCATGGCAACGGGCTGTCGCTAAGGCCCAGCTACTGGCCGTGGCCTGGGGAAGGGAGCAGCTTCAGGCCGACTCAGGGGCACCTTCGAAGCTGCTACCAGCTGTCTCCTGACGAAAGTGGGAGTGGCTACTGGCCGTCTCCTTGTTACCTCCAGAGCTGCTACAGGCCATCTCCTGTAGGAGGGTCGAGTGGCTACCGGCCGTCTCATTAGGGGCACCTTCAGAGTGGCTTGTGGCCATCTCCTGATGAAGGCAGGAGCAGCTACCGGCCGTCTCCTTGTTACCTCCAGAGCGGCTGCAGGCCGTCTCCTGTAGTAGGGTTGAGCGGCTATCGGCCATCACAGGGGTGCTGACTGGAGCTGGAGTAATAGCTCCACCCCGTGGTTGTCAGTGGTCGGCTCGCCCGGGAGGTAGTCTCGTATTCCTGCTATGGTGGCGGCGGGTGAGCTCCAGGTCCCTGTCGCCCGGAGTCCAGGCACACTGTATATGCTCCTCTGTGGGCTCCTTCTGGGGGTGTTGGGTTGCCCTCAGTGATATTATACAGCATTTTACAAAGATTAATGAATTATTTATTGTCTGAAATGCTAGGAAAGGAAATATTTGACTACTTGGATGACATCATAATTGCAACACACACAACAGATGAACATCTACAGAAATTAGACCAGCTTCTACACAAGCTAGATGATGCTGGGTTGAAAATTAAGCTGTCTAAATGCAAATTCTGCTTTAAGGAAATATGATTCTTAGGCCACAGACTAGATGCAGAAGGGATCCACACGTCTGAGGACAAAATACAAGCAGTAAGGGATTTCCCTGAACCCACAAATGTAGGTGAAGTAAGACAATTTTTGGGTCTGGCAGGCTGCTACAAAGCCTTCGTTAATCAGTTCTCTCATACAGCACAACCATTATTCCTTCTACTAAAGAAAGATGCTGTATTCCAGTGGGGAGAGGAACAAAAACTAGCATTTAATTAATTAAAAATAAACTTACAGGTGCACCTTGCTTGGGCTATCCTAATTTTACAAAACCATTTATAATTTGCATAGATGCATCTCTTAAAGGATTAGGGGCCGTATTGATGCAAGAAGGTAAGTGTGGAAAAAATCAGCCAATTATATTTGCTAGCAGACAAATAAAAGGTGCAGGGAAAAATAATTGCACTACAGACCGAGAAGCACTCGCAGTGGTCTTTGCATTACAAAAGTTTCAAGATTTGGTATTGGTTACGAAATTCACCTATTCACTGACCATAAACCGCTCGTGGGCATGTTCCAAGAAAAACTCCTCTCTGGGAGGAGAGCAAGATGAAAATGTACAGTTGAAAACTATAATGTACATATTCACTACATCCAAGGCAAAATAAATGTAGTCACTGATGCACTGTCTAGGAACCCGACGACAATTCATGTCGCGACATTAGGTCTCAAGGGAAACATCCCAAACCAAGATGAAATCTCGAAAGCACAGAGACTTGATCCAACATGGTTTAAAATATATACAAACTGGAAAGTGGCAAGGACATACAATTACCATAGCTACATATACCACTCGAACAATTCACAATAGTCAATAATGCCTTATATAGGATCAACCCAGGATAACCAAACCACAGAAAAAATAATAAACAATTAGTGGTACCTAATGAAATGATACCTCAAGTATTAAGGATGATACACAATTGTCCACATGCAAGACGTCCTGGCAAGGATAGAACAATTAGACAATCCAGGCTGTTATATGGCCGGCCATCGTTACGAAAAGATATATACAATCATATAGAAAGACGTGAGTCATGTGCAAGACACAAAGGCTACACGTTAACACCTGCACCTGTAGGGAGATATCCTGTACTTAATCAACCGTGGGACATTGTCCCAGTTGACTTACTTAAGTTACCCTTATCCTACAATAATAATCAATATCTATTCGTTGCTACTGACCACTTCTCAAGATATGTGATTTTAGCCACAGTTAAGGCCAAGACAGCAGAAACTGTGGCAAGGGCATCATAGATAATGTCATATGCAGATTCACTATCCCGAAGGTATTAATAAGTGATAATGGAGGTGAATTTAATTCTGAAATCTTGCAAGAAATATGTAAACAATACAATAGAAAAAAGAAAAATGTCTCAGCCTATCACCCAGCATCCAATGGGTTGGTAGCGACACAGAAAAGTGTTGGATGTGCTACGACACATTCTCAATGAAAATTATACAAGCTGGGATGATTGGATTCCCAGAGTGGAAGCATCAGTTAAAGGAGCGATTAATAAGTGTCTAGGAGACACACCACAATTCATTATCTACGGGAGAGACAAGAAATTACCTTACGAAATTCTAGAAGGTGAAAATTTATCAGTATACCTTTATGGCAATTATGCTGAACTCCGTTTGCGTGAATTCCAGGATATACACAAAAGGGTGAAGAAACAATTATCGATGTCCATGTAAGAAATGACGGAGTGATTTAATAAAAAGGCAAAAGAATCACCCATCAGCTTAGGAGACATTGTCTATGGTATCATTCACACTAGATACAATAAACTATCACCGAAATTTGAAGGCCCATACAGAGTAATTAAGAAGACTGCAAACAAGGTAGTAATTAGGTCACTGTCGAGTGATGAAGAAAAGCAAATTCATATTGATCAGTTCAAAAGAGTCCCAAGGACTTTAGCCAGCAATTATGCAACCTCGGACATAAGCGAAACACCGAACACTATTCATGAAAATAAACTAGAGGAAATCAATACATACAAAAATAAACTAAGATCGCATAACAAACACACAAAAATAGGTGCAACTGTTGCTACAAATGCCACAATACAGCATTTACATGAGCTGGGTATCGATTTAAACTCCTATATGTGAAACACTGAACAAAGTTATTGTTCTCCATGAGCCAGTTGTAATGCACATCATCACTATCATCGACCACAGCATGACTGGATTAGCTAATTATTGGATTTTTTTTTTTTTTCAGTAGGTAACGATGAGGGGACTTATACCATGGATTCTCCTCTTATAGCAAGAGGATCAGCTCACTTAGACCCTCAACATATAGTAAGGCAAGGATGCCTCATAGCCCCCACGGCCTCGACAGCAATCGTGAAAGATATCATGAGTACTGAAATCAGTTTGGATTTCTTAAATGAAGTACTGGTATTATTGGAGAACATTGCCAAGCCACTGAGGACACTGGAAGTTATGATAAGAACTATATCAGAAGCTCATAACACAAAGGAAATGACTGAAATCGTGAAGTTAGCGAAATGGAGGATCGAACAGGCTAAAACAAGCATGCTCATCATGATCCAAGATATCCCATCTCGTGGAACGGAGGCATTTATGGACACCAACAACATCACACGTACACGTGAGAGGTGCGTGCAATTCTAGGCAACATTTTTGGTTTGGCTACAGAGGAAGATCTTCAAGAAATAAACAACAAATTTAATAAGACAGCTCAGGGCCGGATTTAGACATGTGGAGTCCCCTGGGCAGCTCCGTGTGGAGGCCCCCTTACCTTACAATTATATAAAGTTGAAGGCATAGTTGAAGTCATTCATGAGGTTTGAAGTTGACAGATTCCAGTGTACTACCTCATATGATGAAATATTTCAAGCAATTTTATTGCAGAAAATATGTATTTTTTCAAGATTCTTCACATTCCTGAAAGTTGAAACCTCAAATAATGGTTTTGTCCAACAACGTAAGATATGACTAGATTTCGTCGGAAATGCTATATGTATTACATTCTAATAGAGCAGCTCAACTATGGTGGTCACCAAACTATGCGCCATAGCCTATATACTATAAAAGTTAGCCAGGTTGGTAAATCTAAGGTCAAGTAAATTCTTTATAAATAAACTATAATTAAAATTGAAGGTTTATATTCAAACTAGTAAAACAAATATACAATTTGTTGAACTTGACAATATACTAACAAAATTATGAAAAATTTATAAAAACAGAATTTTAGTAAATACTAAATATAACGGCCTTCAACCACTGATCTACTTAACTCTGACAGAAACTGATCAGTTACTGAAAGACAACTGAAAAAGGCACAGTACCTGCATATACAAACCAGGCACTTTACGAGACTTGACCCTTGCAAAGTCTCTGATCAGTTTGCCGAGATCAGTCTCTCTGAGAATGTCATACTCAGTACTCATCAAGGCCAGATGATTGAGCCTGTCATGACACATTGCAGTACTAAGTCTGTTTTTAATAAACTTCATTTTACTGAATGAACGTTCACCAGAACAGTTTGTGACCATGAGCACAAAGTACATCCGTAGCATTATCTCGACATTTGGAAATGCATCTGCAATCCCTTTGCCCATCAACAGTTTGTACAGGAAATGTGCCCTCCCTCTCTCACCTTCTTTGTCTTCGAGAAATTGGGTGAAGAAGGGTAAATGTAGGCTGGCAAAGCTAAGCTAGACCTACCTACGAAATGGCATCAAGTAACACAGGTTAGGCTGTTAAATATAAGAAATAATCAGTCAACTTAGACGCAAACGTAACTGCGAGCATAATAATGAAAACAAGGGCTAGATGGGTTAGCCCCTTTTCTACCTTTCGTTGTTCCCAAAACTTCGCCCTCGGTGTCCCCTTTTCATCTACTAATACCACAGGTGACTTTGTTATATTAGTTAACTATAGGAACAGTCACTGAAACCAATAACTTATTTCAAATATATTAGAACTTCTGAAATTAACTCAAACTTACCTGCTTCTGATTCCCTCTGAATTTGTCAACAAACAGTTCAATTCAGTTCAGTTCAGTTGGTATACGAGAGTATTGCCTTTGCAACGGCACTCCCTGATGTGTTCTTCTTATTCTTTTCTGACCAGTTCGTTGAAGTGTATGCCAGTTTGACAGCTATTCTTTTTTCTATCGTCTATTGTTTTGGTGTTGCTATTGTCTTTACTGCTTTCCTTTTAACCATAGTCATTTTTTTGTTTTCTAATTTGTTTCTTTAATATTTTTTTTCCACATATTAAAGAGGACTTCCTTCTTCTCTTCCATATTTTCTTTCTAAAATAAATACTGGCCAATTACCTCTCTCTCCTCTTCATGATATGGTTGCTGTAGTTCTACTGCTTTGATCCATTCATTAATGATTTTCGGACATCTTAGCATAAAATGTTTCAAGTCTTCATATTCATGTTCACATAACTTGCAGGCTACTTCTCCACTTGTATGTCTTTTTATGTCATTTAATGGTAGGGTCTCACTTCTAGCCTTATACCAAATGCTCGATGATGGTCTACTATCGTATATCTGTTCTTCTTCTATTTTCTTTTTCCATCTCTTATATATTTCTAAACTTGACTTACTGTTAACTTCTCTCCATTTTTCTTCATCCCACTTCCTTGTATTCTCTTTAATTTCTTTTTTCTCCATTCTACTCAACTCCGCCTGTTTTATTTTTATATGTTATGCTTTGTGACCCTCATCCACTTATTATTAACATCCTCATTAATTTCTCGTAAAATCTCTTTCAGTAACAGTGGGACAAGAATACGTTCCGGGGCATTCGATCAAGGAAAAATATATACATTTATAACCGAAATTCTCATATTCGTTCCTGTTCCAAGCAGTTTATAAATATATAAAATATCGTGAAAGTACCAGTCTAATATAGCCTTAGCCACACAGAGTCAGTTGAATTTATTATTTTTACAATAAATAAAATGTTTCATAGAAAACTTCAAGTTTTCATGGATTAGGGGGTAACTATTGGATATCCTTCTTTCCGGATCTCTGGACTGGTGGTAGTTTTCCGTGATAAAATCGATAAAGGTAAACTCAGAATTTTCATTCCTGCCCTTACAAAACTCTTTAAGGTAATAATAAAGATAATAATAATAACAATCATCATCATCATCATCATCGTTATCATCCGGACCTCCTTTCCCACCCTAAGGCAGGGTGAGGAGTAACAATGTCTAGACAGCCCAAATTTGCCCAATCCAATGGGCCACGCTTCCATTCGCTCATCATTCAAGCCCCTGGAATCCTGGCTCTATTGGAAACGACAAAAACATTCACCACGTTCTGTAGCTCCACATAATCGTATCCGATAGAGTCAATCTAGACGCTGCCACGTTAAAAAGGGGTGCCAGAAATCACTGAACATACACTTCTCACAACATTCATACAGCCAGCTCGATCTCCAGTCAGTTCCCTAGCCTCACCGACTTCCAAACCTCTCTTCCTCACACATTCATTCACCATATCTTTCCACCTTCTCCTTGGCCTACCTCGCCTCCTTCCTCCTTCAAATTCGCACAGATATACCTTTTTCACCACTCTCTTGTTATCCATTCTCTCCACATAACCATACCATCTCAGTACACCCTCTTCGATTCTGGTGTCCACCGACTTCCTCACTCCGCATCTCTCACGAATCACATTATTTCGTATCCTATCCACCCTCTGTACTCCATATACATTCCTCAACAGTCCCGTCTCCACTGCTCCTACTCTTGACTTTTCATTTTCATGCCACACCATAGTCTCACATCCATACGTTAAAGTTGGCACTAACACTTCTTCATGTAGGCCTCGTGCAGCTGCAGCACTCAAGCCTCAGTTTCTTATCAAGGCCTTCATTGCATCAGCTACTTTTCATACTTGTGTCACTCTACTTTCAACTTCTTTTGCACATTTTCCTCTCTTTTCCATAACTGTACCCAGGTATTTGAACTCTCTCACCGATTCCAGTCTCTCTCCATTCACTGTTATCGCACTGGGAGTCACCTTCTCTCTCAATAACCATCACTTTACTCTTTTCTACATTTACTGACAAAGCGCGACTCCCACAGACATCAGCAAAACTCTGCACTAGCCTACCCAGTTCTTGTCCGGTACTTGCAAGCAGTACTGCATCATCAGCAAACAACAAATTTGAGCTGTTCCATCCATCACCATTCATTACCAAAGCCATCCTTCTCTCCATTACTCGTGTTTTTACTTCTCTCATCACATCCATATATATATCTATATATATATATATATATATATATATATATATATATATATATATATATATATTTTTTGAACAACCATGGGGACATCACACAACCTTGTCGTACGCCCACACAGATCGCGAACCATTCACTTAGATGCCCATTAACCCTTACACATGCTTCACTACCATCATAAAAACTCTTGACAGCACCTAGCAGCTTACCCTCTACACCGTACATGCGCAAAACTTTCCACAATCCTTCTCTGTCCACTTTGTCATATGCTTTTTCCAGATCCATGAATGACATTAACACCTTATGGTCCTTCTCACAAGCCTTCTTTACCATCTGTCTCACTGCAAATACTTGATCCACACATCCTCTGTCACTCCTACGGCCACCCTGTTCATCACTCACTAGGACTTCTGATATCTCTCTTACTTTCTGTATAATAATTCTTCCTTATACCTTCCCTACCACACTCAATAAACTTATGCCACAATAATTCTTACACTAACTTCGCTCACCTTTATTTTTGTACAGAGTTACAATCAAAATAATAATAATAATAATAATAATAATAATAATAGTGATAATAAAATCACATTAAATGTGTACAGGTCCCCAGGTTGTGGAGGCCCCTGGGCAGCTGCCCACTTCACCCACTCCTAAATCCGGCCCTGAGATAGCTGATGTACTAACATATCAACAGAAAAACACAGCATTGATGACGACTGTGAAAAATCTCAGAAGGCCGAAAGTATATCTCACTAGAGCGTGGACAAAATAAATGGCATGGAAGGAAATGATGGTAATGGCAAAATCACCATTAACCTACTTGCAGTTCACGATCTACGTCAGATAATCAGTCAAGGCATACATAAACATGGTTTGAAGCCTTTATTCCGAGGCAGAAATCTCATGCTATATTATACATACTTAGAAGCAACTCTAACACCAACATCAGTAACAGTTCAAGTACCATTCATAACAGATAATCTATTCACGGTCTATCAGATATACCCCTTTCCTTCTAAGAATAATAACACTTTGGTCATCATCAACATCACAGACACCGAACTCATCATGGTCTCCAAGAGACAGGACACTGTCACTTTCGCAAGTGAATCAATGATTGAACGAAAGTGTCGTACATCCTTACATGCTGTTCACCTTTGTCCTGCGTACATTTTCACGTTTCAGCCTACTGGAACAGTCCCTTGTGAAATGGCTGTCATAAGAAATCATGACATTCATCAGCACTGCAACTTCACATTAGCTCCAGATAAACTTACACATTGGGCATTCACAGTTGTTCTACTTCACTCATAACACATCAGTTTTCATAATTTGTCCAGATATACCACCATATCATATTTCAGCAGATTATACATAGCACCTGCCCCACAAACATGTGAGTAATGGCCCGATTCTGGAAAACATTGGATTCATTATATTTACAACGGATTATGAAATGCAGGAAATGGATTTGTATCGGGCCAGTGCACGATTTACATTTTCAGGGAGCATTGGCATGCATGATCTGGTTCCATATTGGCACAATACATGCTTCAAAATATTGGATGTTAAGGAATTGGATCTTTATTGGCACAATATATGATTATCAATATCAGGCAGCAGTGAAAACCAAACACCGAAATCAGTGGATATGGCTTACCCCTCAGTGAAATGTGTATAATATATAAATAGTATAAATTATATATATATATATATATATATATATATATATATATATATATATATATATATAGTATATGAAATCCCCCCCCCCCCCAGACACCCAGGGAAGGGTGTCGCAACACCTACCCCGGGAAGGACCCACAGCCCCACACTCATCCCAGGAAGACACCATGAAGGGGCATATAAAGTGAGCGTCGGGCCCGAGCGAGACGGGCCTTGGTGGCCCACGGACCTATGCCCCTATTCCACGGAACACGGCTGCCAGCAGCAAAGCAGTCCTGGTCAATTACTGTACATCGTAGCCAGACCACCCCTCGCCAAGATCAGGGTGGGACTTGTCCACAGACAGTCCCAAGCAGCACCGCAATGACGGCCACTGTATACAGTACACCAGGGAAGGGACGGCCACTGTACGCCCTTCATCTATTACCCCCTGCAGCACCGCGGTAACAGCCACTGTATGTACCGGGGAAGGGACGGCCACTGTACACCCTTCAGCTGTTGCCCCCTGCAGCACCGCGGTAACAGCCACTGTATGTACCGGGGAAGGGAAGGCCACTGTACACCCTTCAGCTGCAGCCACCCCTGAAACCAGCCCCGTGGTGACAGGCACTGTATGCACCGGGGAAGGGACAGCCACTGTATGCCCTTCAGCTGGTAAACCAGGCAGAGGCAGAACCATGGCACTGGCCACTGAACTTACCGGGGAAGGGATGGCCACTGTACACCCTTCGTCTGCTTCCTCCTTAGGGAACAGCATTGCAGTAACGGCCACTGTACAGTCGTTAGCATAAATTCGCTGCAAGTCTACTAGTGTGATGCGAGTCCTTTTGTCTGGCAACAGTGTAAAGGGACGAGTTGCCACATACACTTTTATACACTTTAACGATGTGTTTTTCAAAAGTGGTACTAGAGACTGCCTTGAGTACAATTCTCTGTATACTGTAATTGATTAGTGTAAAATAACTGCAAGAGTTGATAATGTTATGGAACGACGTATGGGCGTAATACTCTGGTATTCTTCATTATAACAGTGTGTAAGCTCCCTTCCCGTCTCTCTCCCTTACTCCTCCCATTGAAAGTAAATGAGAATAAGAGTAAAGTGATGAAGTGTATGAGGTTGGTAGATGGTAGAGGGATGAATATAGTTTTGAATGGCGAGTTGCTTGAGGAGGTAGAGTGTTTTAAATATCTTGGGTCACATGTTTCTGTGGATGGAAGAATATCCCCCCCACCCCTCCCTCACTCTCTTACCCCCCACTCACTTTCATGCCTCTCCACTGTCACCTCTCCCCACCCTCTCTACCTTCATTCATTTATCCACGGCACTAACCCGACTGGCGCATCGCAATTCTCTCTTGACTGTTTTCTAAGCCCAGTCTGCCTTATTCCCAGTTGCTTGCAGTACTACCAACTATATCCAAGGTTTATTATCAATATTCCTTCCTGTTCAAGTCCCATTCTTACCCTCCTTGTCTCCTTCCCACTCCTCTCCAGTTGTCTTTCTGTTCTCCACCCTTTGTCACTACCAACAGCCGGGAGATACAGGAACATTGAGGTCTCGTTCTTGTGATGTATTCCTTGTTAGAGTTTGTTTGAGTGAGCCTGGAAGTCTGTGCCTATTATATCAGTAGGCAAAATTAAACAAACATTTGTGCCCACTCCTCCTACTTCTCGCCCTCTCTCTTCCCTAGGAAAATGTTCCCATTCTCCTCATACTGTTCACTGAATCACGAAGCAGTATCAGAAACACTAAAGTTTCGAACTGCTGCATCATGTGTGGAGTAACGGGTGGGAGAAAGAGACTTGCATGGCATGAAACTCTCGAATGCTGAGGAGCAAAAAGGTTACAGGAATAGACAAGAAATAGAGAAGAGTGCGGTTTACTACGTAGATTAGCGCTGTGGGTGATATAAGGTAGACAGGGCGGAGAGAGAGAGAGAGAGAGAGGAGTGGAGATGAAGGATAGAGGGAAGGAGGAGGGGAGGGTGGGGAGGGACAAGGGATGGATACGAGGGACAGAACAGGAGTTTCACCACGCGACAGGATTCATCTGTCGTCTTTTACGCATTTTTACACTAATCAGGTATAAAGAATATTGTATTCTGAGTGATTTATAGTACTAATTCTTACAAACATGTCTTTAAAGCGTATAAAAGCCTGTGTGGCAACTAGTTCCCATACACCGTTGCCAGACAAAACGACCCACATCACACGAGCAGGCTGGCAGCGAATTTGTGCTGACTACTGTACAATGTACATACTGGGGAAGGGACGGCCACCGTACTCCCTTCGTCCATGGCCCTTGAGACTACCCCTTTGGAGGAAGTCCCTGGCTTGGCCCACTACCCTTCTGGAGGTTGAGTGGGATGTCTCTCTACTCACAGGTGCAGTCCCTCAGAGGAGCTGCAGCTTGAGGAGCTGTGGCAAGGACCTCACCCAGACCTGAGGATCCACGCCCTACAGATCGCCCCTGGACGATGCCCGATGCTGACAGATGCCGCAGAGAAGGGATGCTGCAGGCAGCGCCTGACGGCAGTCCGACCTAGTGGTGACCGCAACCCCCAGCCCTCCAGGGACACCCCCAGGAGTCCGGGGCATGACCTTCCAAGCCCCAGTTCCAGACCACCCTCAGCCAGGTGCCGACATAGACAGGAGCGCCTGTTGGCCCTGTTTGGTCCCAACCCCAAGGGCCACACCACAAGTTGAGGCCCCACCAGGAAAGGGCCTCCCTGTACGCCAACCCAGGGCCAAACCATAGGTCGAGGCCCCACCAGGAAAGAGCCTCCCTGTGCGCCAACCCGCGGCCCTAGCCAGACAACCTCGCCCCTGGCAGTAGTTCCGTGCCTGCTGAGGGAGGACACACCCGACGATCTGCCTCCCACGCCCGGGCACCACCTGCAACCTACCCAGGCCCAACGATCCAGGAAAATTAGACACCGTGTTTCCCCTGTGTCTAGTGTACATGTATGGTGAAACCTGACAGTGCCCCTAGTTTACCTGGCCATATAATATTGTGCGCTCCCAGGCCTTACAGTGTCTATACCTAGCTGGCCACCCACTGTTGTGTACATCTGGCCCTGACAGTGTCCATATCCCAGGCCTTACAGTGTCTATACCTAGCTGGCCACCCACTGTTGTGTACATCTGGCCCTGACAGTGTCCATATCCCAGGCCTTACAGTGTCTATACCTAGCTGGCCACCCACTGTTGTGTACATCTGGCTCTTACAGTGTCCATATCCCAGGCCGTACAGTGTCTATACCTAGCTGGCCACCCACTGTTGTGTACATCTGGCCCTGACAGTGTCCATATCCATCGAGCCATATAGTGTCGTATATACTCGAGCCTAACAGTGTTATATCTATCTGGCCATATATTATTGTGCAAATTCAGGCCCGCCATTGTCCAGATCCAGCAGGCCATATAATATTGATGAGAACCGGAGCCTGATAGTGTCCATATCCACCTGGCCACATGTTATTGTACTGTAATATCAAGTATACACTAGGCCTGACAGTGTTCATATCTATCTGGCCATATACAGTAGCATTGTGTCTATCAAGGCCCAGTAGTGTCCCTCCCTACGTACCTATATTATTGTGTATAACCCAAGCCTGACTGTGTCTAAACAATATTGTGTACAGTATATACTTGTTGTGTATTGTTAAGGATATGAATTGAGGCATTATATGTATAAGGTTGGTCTGCTGAGTTTTTATGCCCTGTTCCTCTTGTAGTGTGTTCTATTTCCGGTTTCGAAATAGAACCCTGCTCAGTAGTTAGTGTTCTTAGGACAAGAAGTCTACCTAAAAACACCAAGCAATATATATATATATATATATATATATATATATATATATATATATATATATATATATATATACATATATAGATAGATAGATAGATACATACATACATACATAGATAAATCATAGATACATTACAAAGTAATCCCTGTACTATCTGGACGCCCACTTTCCGTATACCCCACTTACTGGACATTTTGGCCCTGGGATTTAATATTCCCAAAATTGCCCTCAAATTGCAAATAATTCGAAAAAAAATCCGACTTTTCCCCCCCGTAATTTGAACTCGGCGTGCACGGTGCGGACCAGCTGTGTTTTGGTGTGTAGTTCCGCCGCCGTCCACTAGAGCGCCCCTGCATCCTCCCCTCTTACCGCCCATCTCTTGTTGTGTGTGCACGCTCGTCATCATGGCCGTCCACGTGCTCGCTTTTGTGGTGGTGCCCTACTTGCTGCAGGCTCTCCTGCTGCTCTCCTGCCTCTTGATTGTGTGTTTGATAATGGCCCCGCCACCTGAGAAGAGGAAGAGAGTGGTTTTGACTCTGGAGAAGAAGAGGGAGATATTGGACAAGGTGGACATGGGATGGTCAACCTCACGCATCCTCCGTGAATTCATCCTGGCCCGATCTACTTTGTTTGATATCAAGAGATCCCATGAAAAACTCATGCAGTACATGGCTGACTTCTCGTCGAAGAACAGACGCAACATGGAGAGGAAGATGATGTTTACTCCCCGGTGTGCTGAAGTTGACTGCTCCACATTGATTTGGTACCGACAGCAACGAGCTGCTGGTGTGCTGGTGCGTGGCACAGAGCTGAAGGTTGCTGCTGAGAAGTTCGCAAGGCTTCACGACGCCCTAGACTTCAAGGCATCCAATGGTTGGCTCTTCACATTCAAGTTACGACATGGCCTTACCAACCATAAGTCTCATGGTGAAACTTTGGACGCCAATGAGGATGGAGTAGAGGAGTTTCAGCACAAGGTGAAGTGCTTGATTGACAGGGAGGGCCTCGCTCACGGTCAAGTCTACAACGCTGACGAAACTGGTTTATTCTATTGCTCTTTGCCAACGAACACTAGCCGAGGAGACGGAGAAGTGTGTACCTAGCCGCAAGCTCTGCAAGCAACAGATATCTGCTTTGTGTTGTGCCAATGCTTATGGCATGCACCGGCTCAAGCCCGCTATTGTTGGCCATGCAAAGCAGCCTCGGTGTCTTCGTGGGATGATGGATGTCCTTCCTGTCGTTTAGTACCATTCTGTGAAGGCATAGTTCACTGCCCAGATCTTCAAAGACTGGTTTCACCACCATTTCGTCAAGGTCATCAAGTACCAGATGAAGACACTGGGAATCCCTCCTTCTCTTGGATAATGTACTCGCCCACCCGTGCAACAGGGACTTGGTGGCTGAGAATGGGCACATTAAGTGCATGTTTATGCCACCTAATACAACTGCTCTCATCCAACCAATGGACCAAGGAGTGATCGTGGCAATAAAGAGGCTGTACCGAAGGAAGTTTTTGGATGAGGTGATAGTTGTTCTCGAGGATGAGGATGAGCGCAGGGAGGGACGGGACACGCGAGGCCAGCAGACTTTGGAAAACATTCGCCACTACAGCATCAAGTCTGCAATCTACAACTGGCCCAGTGCATGGGAGGAAGTCCCTGTCAAGACTCTAGAAAATGATTGGTCTCGTCTGCTTCTTGGAATGGATGTGGAGCACGATTTCCTAGGTTTTGACATGGATGACTTCAATGCACGTCTACGTGTGCATGGCGACAATGTTGATGTGGACGAAGTGCGTGAGTGGTTGGATGACGACGAGGGTGATCCTGGGTATCAGACCATGTCTGATATCGATATCACTGCTTCAGTTGCAGGTGTCAGTACCCAACATGAAGATTCCAACAAGGACGGTGATGGTGATGCGGACTTCTCTCAGCGTGACATTACTCCAGCCATCCCCAAGCTGAGTGCACTCCAGGAACACGTAGAGTTCGTTCTCGACTACCTGGAACACCCGGACTGCGACAGGGAGATGGGGCCACTGGGACTTGTGGAGGAAGTGCGTGCTTTCAGGAAGTGCATCATTAATCACCAAAATCGCCGTTCCTTGCATCAATCAACCCTTGATCCCCGCTGTGCCCAGCCCTGGCTCCACTCCATTTCCTCCCCAGGACAGGCCCTCATCCTCCGAGCCACAGCCCAGCACATCAGGCATGGTGGAGTCGCCACTGGACGTGAGTCTGTGCCTCTCTTCAGAGTCGTCTGCAGTAGGTAGTCCATCACCACGTCCCAGCGACACACCCCTAGGCCACCTGCATCAACTACTCTCAGACTCTGACAGTGAATAAACAGCAAGAACTCGCCACTAGACCACACGGGAATTTACAGTGTTGTGCAGTGAAAAAAACAGTGTGTAGTGTTAAGAAATTAGAATTCTGAGTGCAAAGACTTAAGTGCAGAGTGCAACACTGATTTTATTGAAGTTCAATGGAGCGCAAATTAGACTAGAGTGTGTAGTGTTAAGAAAATGGAGTTATGAGTGCAAAGACTTGAGTGCAGAGTGCAACACTTATTTCATTAAGGTACAATGGAGCGCAAATTAGACTAGAGTGTGTAGTGTTAAGAAAATGGATTTATGAGTGCAAATGACTAAGTTCAGTGCAAGACTTCATGTACAGTGTACTGCAGGTGCTTCAGGTACTCCTTTTTACTGTCAGAGTCTGAGAGGAGGCGAGTTATTCATCAAGATGGCCAGGGACTTGTTGTAAGTACCCAGAATGTTTCATATTGTATTGTATTTTCCATACTTACCTCTCAAACCTCATTTCACTCTTTTATGTCCCTTATTGGTGTGAATAAGGTCTTAGGTGCTATGCATGTGCAGTAGGGAGGTGTTTTTCTGAGTTAGGCTAGGTTAGGGTCCATAAGCACCAGTCCAGGAGCCAGGGATTTGTTGTAAGTACCCAGAATGTTTAATATTGTATATACTGTACTCACCTCTAAAAAATCATTCTCTGGTTCTTTTGCATTTATTTCAGTCTTTTATGTCCCTTATTGGTGTGAATTGGGTCTTAAATAGGTGCTATGCATGTCCAATAGGGAGCTGTATAGGTGTTTTTCTGAGTCAGGGTGGATTAGGGTCCATAAGTACAAGTCTAGGAGGCTGGGGCCCACTTTCCAGACGGGACTACTTTCCGGACATGCCTTTGGCTCTATTACATCGGATAGTGGAGGGATTACTGCATATTAATGACTGTTACTATAGCCTTGGCATTGTACTGCCATTACATAAATATATGTGTATGTTTGTTATACACACACATTTGTGCCAATATGTTACTACAATATGTTATAGAATATTCTGTACTCAGTTTTACTACCATGTATTTACTCTGTTATACATACAATATATTACTACAATGTACTATATTTCTACAGTATTATTATGTCTCTACAATATTGTCATGAATATTATGTCTCTACAATATTATAATGAATACTATATATTAACAGAGTATAATGTAATTAATTGCTACATGCTGTCAAAGGTTCGCCAGCAAGGCATGACCGAGTGATGTAAGGACTCTAAAATATCATAATACAATACATAATAGCTGGTAGCGTACATATGTAATCTAGAGGTTAAGTCAAAGTCATAGCTAGGGCTAGAGGGAGTGACGTTCAGACATTCTCTCAGAAGGAATACCAGACTGCACCTCGTGACGCCTAATGCAAGAGTCCTCAGAATCAAGAAAATTCTATTCAACCATGCATTACACGTGACACAACCTCTCCTATACAAGAGAGAAGGAGTTACAAGGCAGAAATAGCAATGACAGAGAGCGAGAAAGGGGTCTAGACTCTAGAGCAGAGGTCAGCAACCCTTAAAGCTAGAAGAGCCATTTATTTTAAAGTTTCATAAAAATGTAGTACTCTCGGAGCCGCAATACAAAAAAATTGTCTCATAAACCGAAATCTACAGTACCTCTAAATGTAAACAAAACATTATGGTGATATTGTTCGATCTACTTACATTCACAGTAAGTTCAGCTTAGGAAAGACATATGACTTACACTTCTAGAAATCATAACGATTGATGCCTATATACTTTCCAAAGTTGAATTAAAAATCTAATGTTGCCTTGCATGTGTCATATGATGCCTTCATTCTGAAAGAATAAATGATTATTTATGAAGCTCCTGAGAAGCAAAAGTGTCCCAAAAGAGCCGCAGGTTGCCGACCTCTGCTCTAGAGAGAAGCATGGTGGGGAAAAGGGGCAGGCTTGCGAAGTTAGCAAACATTAAATGCATTCACCTCAATATGCTCATGTGAGACCTACTTAGTATAAGTTTTGAGATATCCCCTTTGAAGAAATAAGTTACAAACAAACCCCTGTAATAATCTTTATTTTTCTCCTGTCATCGACGACAATTACAACTACAGTAAGATTATCTCCTGCAAATCGGCTTCCTGTTAACTACAGCTCGGCTATGACTACGATATAATTAACTACAAGTTTGATATGAGTATAGTGATAACTAACTGTGATGACTCTGGTAGCGATGACGGTGATGCCCAGTGGTGACTAGCTGTGGTGATGGTGATTATAGTGATTAGTAATGATAATGTGTGATTATAGTAATGATGATAGTAATGACCACAGTGTACAGACTCAAACAGTGTGCTCATACGCAGCTTACTCCGCCCGTAGAATATGGCTCCACCTTCTTTTCTTCCTGTCTGCGTCACTTGGAACCTGATTCTCTCCTCTCTCATGGTCTCAGGTGACATTCCGCCTCCCCCCACTCTCTATTAGATCTCGCTCTATATATATATATATATATATATATATATATATATATATATATATATATATATATATATATAAACAGATATATTATTGACATGCTGCACTTGGCCCGTGTTACGTGCCATGTCCATGGCCGTGGTGCGATGAAACCTGTCAAAAACAAATCTTAAAGAATCGGGCTGTCATATGGTGCAAAGCACGCAGTGATCGGCCCCGTGGTTGCTGAGATGTAAGCTTCTCAAAGGCGTTATGGTCGGGCTGGGTCGGGCCGGGCCGAGTCAGGTCGGGTCGCTCATGTGAGAAAATGCAACTACTTGACGAGACTCGCTAGGGCTTCGCTCTCGCTCATAGTAATAATAATAATAATAATAATAATAATAATAATAACTAGAGGCTCCCCAAGGGGGGGAATCAGACCAGCCGCGAGCCGATCCATATCTAGCGCGGCTCGGAATATGACCTTGACCTTGACCTACTGTCACCAATTTCTATGTCGTAGATTTTCATCCCTACTACACACCCGTAAAATTTTGCGATGATATCTCGAGCGGTTGCGAAGTATTCGTCCTAATAGAAAACACATACACACACACACACACACACACACACACACACACACACACACACACACACACACACACACACACACACACACACACACACACACACACACACACACACACACACACACACACACACAAACTAAAAACAATACAGTTGCGGTATCGCGGCTGGTAATAATAATAATAATAATAATAATAATAATAATAACAATAATAATAATCCATCCATCCATCATCCAATCTTACGTTGCCCCATGAGGAGCGTAGGAGCCCGGGGCTAGGCAGTTGGTCCTGACATTTAAGATGAGAGTGACCAGCCTCACTCATCCCTGAGTGGCATTACATGAGCATTAAACCCCAACCATCCCTTGGATATAAACCTTCACCGGTTCAATCCGATTGGAGCACAATAAATACCCACTAAACCACCAGGCGCCAAAATTTGGTTATATGGTTACCACCCAGAGTAGTAAATAGTTTCCTGGTGTACAGAAAACCATTTGGCTTGTCACTCAGTGTAGAGTCACCCACAGGCAGAAGGAAGAGGAAAGAATGAAGGAATGAAAGACAGAAGAGGGAGTGTAAAGTCACCCGTAGGCAGAAGGACGAGGAAAGAATGAAGGAAAGAAGGATAGAAGAAGATGGAAGGAAAGAAGGATGGAGGAGAGGACAGGGCAGACACCCGAGAGCAGCACTACACTGAGTGAGTGGATGGTGAGCGCCCCCACCTACCACAATAATAATAATGATAATAATAATAATAATAATAATAATAATACCAGCCACCATGAAGTAATCCCATGTTAGTATCGTATGTTTTTGTTTGTGTGTTTATATTTATGTTTGTGTGTCTGTGCACCTGTAATTATACCTGTAGGAATTACCATCAAAATTACCGTAACGACACCTGGTGGGGCAGAGGGGAGGGAAGAGGGGGAGAGGAGGGGGAGGGGGAAGAAGTAGGTAGGGGGATGAAAGGGGAGAAGGGATGTTAATTGCTGTTTATATTAGAGAGACAGACAGACAAAGAAAGAGACAGACAGACAGACGGAGAGAGAGAGAGAGAGAGAGGAGGGGGACTGGAGACATAACCAGCACATTACACCTGCTCTCGCCTAGTAAGCGCGGGTGTAAAACGTCCAAAGAAATCCTCTAACAACAGCAGAGATTCAAAATGATTAAAAAAAAAAAAACTAGATAAATTAATTCCTGTCATTAGGGCGTAAATCATATCTGGTATAATTTAATTCTCCCCCTAATTGCACTTCACTAACTTATATTGTTGTCGGAATCCATCATCTCTCCTCTCTCTCTCTCTCTCTCCTCCTTGCCTTGCCCTTCCTTTCCCTTTACCCCTCCTTTCCCTTGCCATCCCCTTCCCTTCCCTTTCCACCTGACTTCCCTTTCTATTCACCTCCTGTTTTCCCCTCCACCTCCCTTCACCTCTGCCCTCCTCCCCCAGCCTTCACCTCCCTCCCCTCTCCTCCCTTCACCCTCCCCTCATCGCCACCATAAATCTCACGCGTGTGTTATGCTGTCAGGCGTCAGTTTTTCCCCTCACAGCGCTGCGAAGGAAAGCCGACGCGAGGGGGGGCATCAATCATCAAGTTTTTAGCGATGGGGGGCAGGGAGGGGGCGGGGGGGCGGTAGGAAGGGGGAAAGAGGGGAGAGGCGACAGCGATAGCAACAGGAGACAGCACTAGCAAGAACAATAGCAATAATTTCTCTTTTTCTTTCATGCGATCATCCACCCTCTTCACTTCAACTAAAATAAATTGTCTCCTCCATCTTAAATCTCTGAGGCCAAATCTTTCTAGTCACGAGTAATTGAAACTGAAAGAATGTTGAGCCACAGTATTGTCCTTTCTCAGCCACTGAGCTGCGTGAAATCACCTGCACATGAAGGAAAATCTGCGCCAAGTTAAAGTGAATGGAGTGTAGTATGCAAGGGAATCCTGAGGGGGGAAGGGAATGCTGAATATTGTAAAGAATATTTGTGATGGCGAGGCAGGTGGAGGAGTGGATGGGTGTTTTGGTATCAACTCTCAAATCTCCAACTCGAATTCTGCCCGCTCCTTCTGGCACCTTGCCACAAACCTTCCTAAAAACTTTATCTCATCATCCTCCCCTCCTCTTTCCTACTGTGATGGCTCTGTAGCTATTTCTTCTACTGATAAAGTATATCTCATCGCTCAGATTTTCTCCTCCAGTTCCACATTAGACGATTCCACTGCTGTTTCTCTATCACTTCCCCCCTCTGACTTCCTCACAGCTGACATTAAAATTGCTTCAGCTGATGTATTTTCTGCCATCACTAGCCTAAAGACTAACAAGGCATATGGGCCTGATGGGGTCCCTCCTGTCGTCGTCAGTAACTGTGCTTCTGTGCCGACACCCTGCCTAAGTAAACTCTTTCACCTATTTGTCTGTCAACTTTTACCTTTCCTTCTTGCTGGAAGTTTGCTTTCATTCAGCCAGTCCCAAAGAAGGGTGACCATTCTCAACCCTCTAACTATCGTCCAATTGCTTTAACATCCTATGTCTCAAAAAGTTTTCAAGTCTATTCTTAACAGAAAAATTTTAAAGCAACTTTCCTATCATAACCTTTTTTCTGATCGTCAGTATGGGTTCCATCAGTGACGCTCCACTGGCGACGTTCTCACCTACCTTTCAGACTTCTGGTCATCCTTCTTTCGGGACTTTGGTGAAAGCTTTGCCATTGCATTTGACATCTCAAAGGATTTCATTCGAGTCTGGCACAAATCTTTAATTTCCAAACTGCCCTCTTACGGTTTCTATCCTTCTGTCTGTGTTTCATCAATAGCTTCCTTTCTGGTGGTTCTATAGTTGCTATTGTATTCGGCCATCGTTCTCCTCCTAGATCAAGGGCCGGCAACCTCTGGCCCATGGGCTAGATCCGGCCTGCGAAGGTCCAGCGTCCGGCCCAAGACCTGCTCGGTATGAGCGTAGCAATCGTGCCTGAGAAACCCCAGCCAAAACAAATTCTGACAAATGGGGTGCTTTCAAAGCTAGTATTCCGCTAGATGGCTCCACTGTTGCAGTAAACACCTTCCCCGCGCTGTTTAAAAAGCATATTTTTCTTTGTTAAATATCTATACTGTTGAGTGAAAATGTGAATCATGGTAATGTCATATGCCGAAATATAAATAATACAAATAGAACACCTATATATAACGTATCGTGAAGTGTTTATATTTATCATAAACGAAAATTAAAATATCACTGATGGCATGTGATGGCAACCCGTCCTTCCAGTGACCCTATATTATTTAATTTCTGCTACATTTAGTGCAAATTTGGTTCTTAATACATTGTCTGTTCAGACTGTAAAGTACGCCTAGTGGGTATCTAGACTCATCCAGTTTCTATGTAGGCAGAAATTTAATGTTGAGTAAATACTGGCATTCAACATTTTGCTCGCTTCCTTCATGCATGCGCACCACAAAACAGTCCCGTGTTTAAGTTTTTTCACGAGGGATGTCAAGTTTCCATGAAAAATTTTATTTTGATGGCGTGTAATGTCACGGATTCACTCAGAGTAGAAACGAGCTATATTCATAACATTCGTCATTGATTCATAAGTGACTGTATAGGCAGTGTGTTTCACTGAGCGATATCTTTGTGTAATTGTCATTCCCACATCTTGCCTCTCTAGCTGTTAACTAAGCTACGCCCATTTCTCATGTCCCTGTACCCGACGTTGGTTACATTACTGTCGTAAATGGACACACCCACAAACACACATAGTTAAGTAATGTGAGTTCCTGATTGTTGAGCTGAGAGAGAGAGAGAGAGAGAGAGAGAGAGAGAGAGAGAGAGAGACCTTCCCCTGCAGCTTCCTTGCACCATGAGTGAGTCATATTCATATGTATCATTGTAGCTTTTTGTAAATAAAGTGTTACAGTGAAGTTTTGTCTTTTTCTGTTGAGAACTAGTGGGTATTTTAATTTTTACATTTCACCAAGTGCCTACCAAATAAATACCTTAAGGTCATCTTATCATCAATATCTCACACACATTGCCCCCTCTTGGCAAGTCCCTAATGGTATTGTCATGTGAGAACTGTCTCCAGGCCACCTGTCCACACACATATGTTTGTAAGATCTTCCACTGACTCAGTAGCTTGTGCACATACCAGTCCTCTTGACCTGGATGCAATCTCACTGGGGGCAGACATTTAAGAGGATGCAGTAGTATTTACTCATGTGTTTTCACGTTTGCATATATATATATATATATATATATATATATATATATATATATATATATATATATATATATATATATATATAATCGTGAATACTGAACTTGACTCCGTGTGAATCTTGTGGATCACTTGGAGGCGATGTCTTGGCTTGTTTACCTTCCACAGTCGTCTGTCCTCGGTGAGACCGGGCAAAAAATGACGCGTAAACGATCTTGGTTTTGGGACGGTTCCTCAGACCGGATGATTTATGATGGTGAATGCCAGTATTTACTCAATATTAAATTTCTGCCCACATAGAGACTGGATGAGTCAAGCTACCCACTAGGCGTACTTTACACTCTGAACAAACTATGTATTAAGAATCTAACTTGCACTAAATGTAGCAGAAATTAAATAATATAGGACCACTGAAATGGCGGATTGCCATCACATGCCATCAGTGATATTTTAATTTCAGTTTATGATAAATATAAACAATTCATGATATATTATATATACGTGTTCTATTTGTATTATTTATATTACGGCATATGACATTATCATGATTCACAATTTCACACAACAGTGTAAATATTTAGCAAATAAAACTGTGCTTTTTAAACAGCGCGGGAATGTGTTTACTGCTACAGTGGAGCCATCTGACGGAATACTAGGCTTTTCAGAAGCACCCCATAGTACCTGCTGGTCGCATGCTGCCGGCAGATGCTATTTGGCAACTCGGCGCTCCCCTCACCCGCGCAATACAATCTTTTCGCCATCCTGCCACCTGCCACTCCAGACACCAGTGTCCGTAGGACTTCCGCATCGAGAGGAGGTGTGTCACTCTTAAGGCGGGTACACACTTGTTGCGTATCCATGTATGTATGTAGTACCTTTCACATTCATAGATATTTTGAGATCTTAACCTGCGAGCTCAAACACGTTACACCCCTTCAAGTGTGGAAGTCTATATCCTGATACAGATTTAATTTACACATTTTCCAATAAAATTCTTGTATATAGTCACTTTTGTGTTGTCATCTGTCACTCCGGCCTGTGGGCTGCTCCCAAAAGTCTCATCTGGCCCTCACTCTGAAAAGGTTGCCTGCCCCTGTCCTACATCTGTCAATAGTGGTGTTCCTCAGGACTCTGTCCTATCACCAACTCTCTTCCTTTAACTCATCAATGACCTTCAGTGCTGTACATCTAACCCTGTCCTCTCATACGCTGATGATTCTACCCTTCTCCTTTCCATTCAGTTCTCACAACGTCCATCTCAGCAGTTACTTCAACAAACAAGGGATGAAGCTATGGCACACCTAGTGTCTGACTTAGCTCATATCTCTGAGTGGGGCAAAAATAACCTTGTTTTTAATGCATCAAAAACTCAGTTCATACACTTATGAACCCGACAAAGTCTTCCACAGGAGTACCCACTAAGGTTTAATAATATCCAGCTTAATCCTGCATCATCCTTAAACATACTTGGGGTTTCATTCTCTCGGGACTTTACTGTACTTAGAAAGATCATATTACATCTCTTGTAAAATCTGCTTCCAAGAGATTAGGTGTGCTAAGCCGACTCCATACCTTCTTTACCCCTGCACAGTTGTTGACTTTATACATGAGTTTTATCCGCCCCTGTGTAGAGTACAACTCTCACTCATGGGAAGGCTCTCCACATACAGCTCTTCTCAGTTGGGTGGAGTCAAAGGCTTTTTGTCTCATCAACTCTCCTCTTACTGGCTCCCTTCAACCTCTGTCTCTTACCCGTACTGTTGCATCATTATTTCTTTTCTATCGCTACTTCAATGGTCACTGCTCCTCTGGACTGTCTGCATGCATTCCTCCACCTCAACGATGGGCGCGTAGCACCTGTCTAGCAACAAACTCTCATCCCTTTTCTGTCCAACTTTCCAATGCAAGAGTTAACCATTACTCCCAGTCCTTAATTTATGCAACAGGTCGACTCTGGAACTGTCTCCCTCTGTCTGTATTTCCTACTTCCTATGAGCTCCAGTCTTTCAAACGCAGTGTGTCCAGGTATCTCGAAATGAACGGATCTTGAATTTGGCTCTCCTTCGTTTTCTTTTTTCTTTTTTTTTTTTTTCTTGGAAGGAAGGGTTTGCGGGCTCCTGGCCTTTGGTTCCATCTTCCTTGGATAAAAAAAATGTAGTGGTGTGAGAGAAGGGTGTGTGATTTCCATTTTCGGTAGATAGATAGATTGGTAGGTAGATAGATATAGATATGTATATAGGCTGCTGGCTAGCAAGATAGGCGATGGGTAGATAAAGGTAGATAGATACACAAACATTGGATAGACAGATAAAGACAGATACACACATTAATAGATATAGATTAGTAGATAGATTGCTAGATAGATAGACGATGGATAGACAGGCCAAGAAAGATAGATGCATTTAGACGATGGGTGGACAGGTAAAGATGGATACACATATTATTAAAGAAAGATACATAGATAGATAGATAGATAGATGTAGTTGTGAGGACTGGAATGGATCTGGTGATAGACAGTGACAGTAAATTATTTTTCTCACTCACGTAGATAGACGAGAGGCAGATAGATAAAGATAGATAGATGGATTCACATATAATCTCACGCATGCAGATGATACGCTGTTGACTGCTGATGGTGAATGGAATATTTTTGAATTAGTTGTTTTGAGAATGTTGTGAAGGGCCAGGGTTAAAAGTGAATGTAGATAAGAGTAAAATATTAGTAAGTGAGAGTGAAGAGATATGAAAACTGTAGTTAAGAGTTAAGACAGTGGTAAGAGCGAAGAGATGTGAGAGAGTGCATAACAGTGGAATAGTGGTAGTTGATGGCGAAATGAAAAATGTTAGAGTGAAACAGTAGTAATTGAGAACGAAGATATTTGAAAGTAGAGGTAGACAGGATGAGAACACTAGCACTGAAAGCGTTGTTATGGGAAAAGGTAGATTTACTGGAGCTGAGAGCGAAGAGATATGAAAAATATCGATAAGAGACATTGACTGAGCGAAGAGAAATGAGAAATGTAAGCGAGGAGATCTGAGACATACAGGTAAGATTAAAACACAGGTGTATGACAGAAGAGAGAATTAGCAATGGAGTTTTATTTATGGATTTATTTGCTTTTTGTAAAGTGGAGAGGGACCGGAAGTGGCCAAGGAGTTCAGTGTACCTGTGTGCAGTAAGAGGAAAGAAGGTTAGTGTGCAGAGGAAGTGGAGGGTTAAGGGGTAAGGGAAGTGGAGGGGTAAGTGGTAAGGGAAGTGGAGGGTTAAGGGGTAAGGGAAGTGGAGGGTTAAGGGGTAAGGGAAGTGGAGGGGTTAGTGGTAAGGGAAGTGGAGGGGTAAGTGGTAAGGGAAGTGGAGGGGTAAGTGGTAAGGGAAGTGGAGGGGTAAGTGGTAAGGGAAGTGGAGGGGTAAGTGGTAAGGGAAGTGAAGGGTTAAGTGGCAGAGGAAGTGGAGGGGTAAGTGGTTAAGGAAGTGGAGGGGTAAGTGGTAAGGGAAGTGGAGGGGTAAGTGGTAAGGGAAGTGGAGGGGTAAGTGGTAAGGGAAGTGGAGGGTTAAGGGGTAAGGGAAGTGGAGGGTTAAGTGGTAAGGGAAGTGGAGGGGTAAGTGGTAAGTTAAGTGGAGGGGTAAGTGGTAAGGGAAGTGGAGGGGTAAGTGGTAAGTTAAGTGGAGGGGTAAGTGGTAAGGGAAGTGGAGGGGTAAGTGGTAAGGGAAGTGGAGGGGTAAGTGGTAAGGGAAGTAGAGGGGTAAGTGGTAAGTTAAGTGGAGGGGTAAGTGGTAAGGGAAGTGGAGGGGTAAGTG
>NC_137036.1:3032500-3135000 GCF_032717465.1 Coenobita brevimanus | reverse complement strand
CTTTGTCTCAGTGGAGTGAACGGAGTTGGGGCCTGATTGATTGCTGCCTACCTTAAAAGCGCCAGGCAAGGCTGCCACACCACCCCTGAACATCCACATTGTCCACTGTGCAATTTCCACGTTATGTCTACAGACGCCCCGTTAATTCAACGTACCCGTTCATAATGTCATGCCATAATTATTCGTTTATTTGATTACTTTCCTTTCAAGTTATTCAAACTGGCAGCTTGTAGATAAAGTAGTATAGAATGTAACTTTTCCTTTCCAGTATTTGCTATGAAATTTCCCTGTCAGTTTTTCCATGCTGCATGGTGCTTTTTCTCACTTTTTTCCCGGAGGGTGGACGTGGGGGGAGCCTTCTTGCTGTACTATCCTTATCCTTCAGCATGTAGAGTTAGATCCTGTAATCATTGTCTACTCTGTAACAAACAGCCTCAAAAGGACCATAAGATCTGTTGCTGTTTGCTTTCCTTTGGTTTCTTTTGTATTCCTCCTCCTTGTCCTCCTCCTCCCCAGTTTTCTTCTATATTTTCTCTCCTTTCTTTATATACTCTCCCTGTTCAATAATTCTCATCCCACGCTTTATTACCTCTTTCTTTTTTTATGTATGCTTTATTTTTATTCTCTCTCTCTCTCTCTCTCTCTCTCTCTCTCTCTCTCTCTCTCTCTCTCTCTCCGTCAAATCGCTGTTCACACTGTTGATCAATTTTTCTTCCACATTCCTGAGTTACCCTTTTTTTCGTTTTTAGTAATATAAAGATCATGTACAAAGACAAAATAGCAAGAAACTGGTGTGCAGATGTAAGGCCTGTGAGGTGGAGCCCCGCATATCAGGTGACTTAAGTGTTTGGTTTATATAGACCACTAACAGAAGAGTTGATTTATCTTGCTGGGGAAGAGGGAGTCGTTATTAACCAGTTCAGTACAAGAGATGTTTCCAAGGATGAATTGTGTGGAGGCAGCCAGAATTAATTGTACTAAGCTGTAATCGTGACACACACACACACACACACACACACACACACACACACACACACACACACACACACACACACACACTACTGAACGCTAATATCCATTCACCTGACCTTATTTCACCTAGTTTTTCACCTTACCATGGGAGGTAGAGAAATTAGCAATGTCAGCTGAAATACAGAATAGTACGCTGACACCCTGAAGGGATATTCATCAAGCAGATCTGACAGAGGGATGGTTCACCCGCTCCTGTCACTGCATCGGGCGGGCCGCTCGCTCAGGCGCTGGTGTTTGACGCTGACCCAGCCGACTGTACTGTTACCAGAGTCGCTAGAGGGGAATCGATTCCCATTTATTTTTTAATGCCATAAGACCATACAATTGTCCCCTCCAAAGAAATACTAATAAAACAGAGAAGTTCCGTTAGTTTCCATATGTATGGAGACACTGAACTTAAAAGAGTGGAGGTCATAGGCAGAAGGAAATACAGAGGAAGGCAGTTCCAGAGTTGACCTATTGCATACATGAAGGCCTGGGAGTATCAGTTAACTCCTGCAGTAGAGAGTTAGACAGAAAAGGTGTGACAGTTTGCTGCCAGACGGGTGCTACGGGCTTGTCGTCATGGAGGAGGGATGCAGGCACAGTGACCATTGAAATGGCGGTGGAAAAGAGACAAAGATGCAACAGCGCGGCGAAAAGCCAGAGTCTGAAAGAGCCAGTAAGAGATGGAGATGAGACAAAATGCGTTTGGGATCCGAATCCCGCGTAAACTCATCAGAATCGATGGAATCAACTCCTGTCCAGCCTTAATGTGAGGTAAGGCTGGTTGCTGTATGTTTATGTATGTGTGTATGTATGTATGCATGATAGAATGTTTGTTAAATTGTATATAAAACTGAATGTGTGTGTGAATGTGTATAACGTGAGGAAATGTTGGTACAGGGATGTGTGAACATACAGTACAGTATATATATATATATATATATATATATATATATATATATATATATATATATATATATATATATATATATATATATATATATATATATATATATATATATATATATATATAGATATATATTGTTATATTGTTACATAGCCTATGATTTCATCATCCTTTGTGTAATTTTAACGCACAGTATGCTGCATGTTTGATCACGAGCGTGTTCTGCCTCAGTCCCCCCCTTCTACCGTTATAGCAGAGTAAGTCGTTCTTTCTGTTGTTCAGAGCGGGATTGTCAACTCTTTGTCCCCATGGCTTCATTTGCGCGTCCTTCTTACAAGTTGTATCAAGCTCTGCCGGCCCCTATATAATGAGCTCAGTCTCTACATTAATTGCCACTTAGATCTGCTCCTCATTTTGTTCACATCTCTGTCCTCCCCTGTACAGTTATTATTGAGTGCTCAGGAAGTCTCCAACCATCCAGCAGCTGTGTAATTTGAGTATAAGTGTTGTTGCATTTTGTTCTTGTACTGTATAGCATAAGTTTAATTTGTAGGCCTAGTGAAGTTTTTGTAATTCATGTAAGGTTCTTATTGTCAGACATCATTAATAATAGTTTATCTGTAATAATTTATCGTGCATTAACTGAGCATTACCCAGTGTATTTTCATTTTATCAGGGCTGACTTAGATAAATTTACTCTTGCTAATTTCGTGTTAATAGAGGCTATTGGAGTTAACCATATATTTAACCTGTTTATTTGCCATTACATTATCCTTATGAGTCCTGAATGTTTTCTTGTTAGTTTGAGCATTAAACTTTAACTTGTAATTTTACCTAACTCTTTTGTTTTGAACCTGGAACTTTACGGGACAGTAGCGATTCTTAGTATTCTCACTTAAAGTGTACATTATCTTTCTCTGTTCCGTAACATAAATTTGGCGACCTCTTATCAGGATATTCAGGATATTATCATAAGGATATTGCTTGATATTTTGTGACTGTGATTTATTCATGATGTCTACTATTGAAGAGAGAACCTGTATTTTTTTACACAGGTATGCTGCCTGGCTCTCACCTGAGAGTCCCGGGTTCGATTCCCGGCATATTGGTAATTTCTCTGATGTCTACTATTACTACACTTGATGAAGCCAAAGATTTTTTGTCAAATGTGCAAACAGTGTGTGATGTAGAAAACAGAACAAAGAATGAACTTAAGCTTGTTGCTCAAAAATTGGGAATTGCTGTTCGCTCTCATCATTCTAAAGATCAAATTGTTGACATGATTAATGAAAGCTTGTTTAATGTAACTCCTCCAAATGAGCGAACGCAGATTGAATTAGCTAAGTTACAGCTAGCCCTGCAGGAGGCTCAGGCTAAGGACGCGGAGTCTCGTGCTAAGGAGGCTGAGTTTCAAGCAAATGCTAAGGAGGCTGAATCTCAGGCTCGGATTCAGGAGGCACAGATACAGGCTCAGGCACAAATTGAACTTGCCAGGATTCAGGCAGACCATGAGTATCGCATGAAACAAGGTGGAACTGGATCATCTAGCTCTGATGATTTTGATGTGGCTAAAAATGTTAAACCTGTCCCTCCTTTTAATGAATCTGATTTAACAAAGTATTTTCAGTTGTTTGAGAGGGTAGCTACAGGTTTTAATTGGCCAAAAAAGTATTGGCCAGTACTCCTTCAAACTGTTCTCACCGGTAAAGCTCAAGTAACTTATGCATCTTTGCCTCAGTATCAATCTGATAATTATGATGTAGTTAAGAGCTTGATTCTTAAGGCCTATGAGCTTGTTCCTGAAGCTTATAGAGTAAAATTTAGGACAACTTATAAGCAAGATAAGCAATCCCATGTTGAGTATGCAAAAATCAAAGAAGATCTGTTAGAGCAGTGGTTAAATTCTAAGAATGTGGATTCTGATTTTGGTAAATTTAAGCAGATGATTTTGCTGGAGGACTTCAAGAGGTGTATAAATAAAGATGTAAGCCAATATCTTGATGAGAAAAGAATAGATAATTTGTCTGATGCTGCAGTTTTAGCTGATGAATATGTTCTCACTCACAAGAGATATTCTAAAGAAAAAGGGAAAGCTGAGAGTAAGTACGTTGCTTCTACTCAGAGTACAGGTAACAGGAAAGAGAATAAAGATGATGTTTCTCAGGAAGTAAATACCAGCTTCACCTCTAGATTTCAGAAACGTAAATGTACTTATTGTAGTAAGCTTGGTCATACTACGGAGAAATGTTTCAGGAGACAGCGTGATGTGAACAAAAAGGAGTCTTTAAATATTCAGTCAATTGGTCTAGTGTCCACTCTTGAGAGTTCCCAGAATTCTTTAACTGAGTTAACTGAACCTGCTTTGAGGGGTAACTTAAATTCTCATGATGGAGCTCCTCTTTTGAGCAGTAACGTGGGTGACACTCTCAAGAGTTCATGTGCTAATTTCCTGTCTGATGGTTTTGTCAGTCCTCTGGACAGTAATGACAGGAAATCAGTTCAAATATATCGTGATACAGGTGCTTGCCAATCCCTTATGCTGACCAGTGTTCTAGGCTCTAATGTTAATTCCTCTGATGAAACTGTAATCTTACAAGGTGTAGGGAATAATTACTTCTCTGTCCCTCTGTGCAGAGTGAATTTAGAGTCTGGTTTTGTTAATGGTTCCGTTATGGTTGGGTTGGTTGAGACACTCCCAATGTCAGGTGTAACTTTCTTACTTGGAAATGATATTGGTGGAAGTAAAGTGTGTCCAGCTCCTCAGTTGTCTAGTGAACCAGTGGCTGCGACCCGGGATTGTGATGTCCCTCATGTGTTCCCTGCATGTGCTGTCACTAGGGCTAAGTCTAAAGTTACTGGTGATTTAGAGGATAATGATGATGATGATGTTGTCCTAGCTGACACTTTTCTTGCTAATTTGGACCACTCACCAGATGAGGCAGTACCCCGTAGTGTTGATAATTTGTCTCGTCAAGAGTTGGTTGAGTTTCAGGTTGCTGACCCTGAGCTGAAAGGTCTAGCTAACTCTGCTTGCAGTGAGGAAGAGTCAGCTGGTGCTTCTACTTGTTATTATATAAAGTCAGGAGTACTTATGAGGAAGTGGAGACCCCCAACAGCATCAGCCGACTGTGAATGGGAGGTTGTACATCAAGTTGTCATCCCTCGTGTTTGTAGGCAGGATATCATTAGAGTGGCTCATGATTCCAGTTTGGCAGGACACCTTGGAGTGAGGAAGACTGTGGCACGCATTTTGAAACACTTCTACTGGCCAGGTATCTTCAGGGATGTTTCCTGGTATTGTAAGTCTTGTCACACCTGTCAAGTTGTGGGGCAGTGTAATCAGACCGAAGAGGTTGCACCTCTAGTTCCCATTCCTCCTTTTGAGGCGCAATTCACCCGTGTGTTGGTGGATATTGTGGGCCCTCTTCCTGCGACTTCTTCAGGATTTTCTTATGTGTTGACCCTGATTGATATGGCTACTCGTTATCCTGAAGCCATTCCACTTAGAAATATCTCAGCAAAGAACGTGGTTAAGGAAATGCTAGGGTTCTTCACAAAGTTTGGTCTGCCCAAGGAGGTACAGTCAGACCGGGGAAGTAATTTCATGTCAAATGTTTTCAAGCAGTCTCTGAAACAGTTGGGCATCACCCAGATCACGTCTTCAGCTTACCATCCCCAGACCCAAGGAGCGTTGGAGAGATATCATCAAACACTCAAATCGATGCTCAAGAAATACTGTTTGGAACATCAGAAAGACTGGGATAAAGGTCTTCCATTCGTTGTGTTTGCCGCAAGAGAATCTCCAAATGAATCACTGGGCTTCTCACCTTTTGAACTACTGTTTGGCCATGAAGTAAGAGGACCCCTTAAGCTACTCAAGGAATGCTGGCTGTCGGAGGAAGATGACGTCAACTGCTGGAGTATGTGATGAAGTTCAAAGAACGGCTGTCCACTGCTTTACAGCTGGCGAGAGAGAAGTTAGGAGCTGCTCAGGAGAAAATGAAGACTTGGTATGATAAGAAGTCCAGGTTACGCCACTTTCAGCCTGGAGATCAGGTTTTGATTCTGCTACCAGTTCATGGGCAACCTCTTCAAGCCAAGTTTAATGGTCCTTATTTCGTGGAGAAGAAACCCAGTGATGTCAACTATGTCATCGCCACACCAGATCGTAGAAAGAGCAAGCAACTATGTCACATCAACATGCTAAAGTTATGTCACAGGCGGGACGAAAATAATCCAGTCTGCACTGTAGCTGTTCCACCCGAGTCTGCAAGTGAAGCTCTCCCATGCAGTATGAGCCTGAGTGATAGTTTGGGGAAGAATCCTGACATCATGAATGATCTCCAGACTAAGCTTTCTCATCTACCTCCCGAGGAAAGGCAGGAGTTTTCGGCATTACTGCAGGAGTACCCGGAAGTGTTCCGTGCCACTCCAGGAAGAACCACTGTGTTGATGCATGATGTCGATGTTGGAGACGCAAAGCCAATTAAACTGCCTCCTTACCGTGTGAACCCAGTGAAAGTTCCTCTCATCCAGAAGGAGCTTGGCTACCTGTTGGACCACAAGATGATTGAGCCCTGTCAGAGCGAGTGGAGTTCTCCTGTCACTCTAGTCCCTAAGCCAGGTGGGTCACAGCGGCTTTGCATCGACTACAGACGTGTTAATCAGATAACCAAAACAGACACTTACCCTCTCCCTCTCGTGGAAGATTGCATAGACAAGATCGGAAAGGCTAGGTACATAAGTAAGTTTGATTTGTTAAAGGGATACTGGCAAGTACCTATGACTGAACGAGCTAGGGAGATCTCATATTTTATAACACTAGGAAAGACTTTTGCATGTTCCGTAATGCCATATGGTATGAAGAATGCACCAGCCACTTTTCAGAAGCTCATGAATGTTGTAACAGAGGGTTTGGCAGGGTATGTTGTTTATATTGATGATGTATTAATCTTCAGTGACAACTGGAAAGATCACCTATGTCATGTCAGTAAATTTCTTGAGCGTTTGGTTCAGGCTAATCTTGTAGCTAATTTATCAAAGTGTGAGTTTGGTCAAGCTAAAGTTCAGTACCTTGGGTATGTAATTGGTGGTGGACATGTTGCACCACCAGCAGCTAAGGTTCAGGTTATAAGTGATCTTCCCAGACCTAAAAGTAGGAAAGAGCTACAAAGATTTTTGGGAATGGTAGGTTATTACAGGAGATTTGTTCTTAACTTTTCTATTCTTGTATCACCACTTACAGACCTACTGAAAAAGGGAGTTAAATTTGTCTGGACCGATAACTGTGAATCCTCTTTCACCAAAATTAAAGCTATCCTATTAACTCAGCCAGTGCTCGCTACTCCAAATTTTGCTAAGCCTTTTAAGATGGCTGTTGACGCAAGTGATACAGGAGCTGGGGCTGTTTTTTTGCTGCAAGAGGATGATCAGGGTATTGAACATCCTGTATCTTATTACAGTAAGAAGTTCACTCCACCTCAAAAGAACTACTCAACTATTGAGAAAGAGCTTTTGGCCTTGATTTTGGGTTTACAGCATTTTTCATTTTATTTGTGTTCTGGTTTTGACCCCATAGTCATTTATACCGATCATAACCCACTGAAATTCCTTAGTAAGTTTAAAGATAAAAATCAGAGATTGACAAGATGGAGACTACTTCTTCAGGAGTATTCATTAGACATACAACATGTCAAGGGGAAAGAAAATGTTATTGCAGATTGCTTATCTAGACTTTAGACAGATTGTTTTAGAGTAATAAGAAATTTCCTTTCTAAATTTCTTTATCTTTGTGGGGAGGTGTTACATAGCCTATGATTTCATCATCCTTTGTGTAATTTTAACTCACAGTATGCTGCATGTTTGATCACGAGCGTGTTCTGCCTCAGTCCCCCCCTTCTACCGTTATAGTAGAGTAAGTCGTTCTTTCTGTTGTTCAGAGTGGGATTGTCAACTCTTTGTCCCCATGGCTTCATTTGCGCGTCCTTCTTACAAGTTGTATCAAGCTCTGCCGGCCCCTATATAATGAGCTCAGTCTCTACATTAATTGCCACTTAGATCTGCTCCTCATTTTGTTCACATCTCTGTCCTCCCCTGTACAGTTATTATTGAGTGCTCAGGAAGTCTCCAACCATCTAGCAGCTGTGTAATTTGAGTATAAGTGTTGTTGCATTTTGTTCTTGTACTGTATAGCATAAGTTTAATTTGTAGGCCTAGTGAGGTTTTTGTAATTCATGCAAGGTTCTTATTGTCAGCCATCATTAATAATAGTTTGTATCTGTAAGAATTTATCTTGCATTAACTGAGCATTACCCAGTGTATTTTCATTTTATCAGGGCTTACTTAGATAAATTTACTCTTGCTAACTTCGTGTTAATAGAGGCTATTGCAGTTAACCATATATTTAACCTGTTTTTGCCATTACATTATCCTTATGAGTCCTGAATGTTTTGTTGTTAGTTTGAGCATTAAACTTTAACTTGTAATTTTACCTAACTCTTTTGTTTTGAACCTGGAACTTTACGGGACAGTAGTGATTTTTAGTATTCTCACTTAAAGTGTACATTATCTTTCTCTGTTCCGTAACAATATATATATATATATATATATATATATATATATATATATATATATATATATATATATATATATATTCTCATCTCTCTTTCTATATATACAGTAGGTAGATAGATATATAGATATAGATAGATAAATAAATAGACATACATAGAAAATTAGACAGATAGACAGATATAGTTAGATATATAGATGGGTAGATAGATGAGCGTGTGTGTGTGTGTGTGTGTGTGTGTGTGTGTGTGTGTGTGTGTTTGTGTTCTAACACATTCCCAGGTATCTACAGAATTAGTAAAATATTAGTACATAAAACTAATGTGTAAATTCGAAATTTATGGTGAGTTTGCTTACACCACAAGACAACAGTATCATGTGATACAGACCAATGGTACCAGGGTATGACAGAACTATGTAAAGCTGACAAGTGTTGTAGAGGTAAACGGCAAAGACAGAAAGCGGGTCGTTGGAAACCGTCACAAGACCCTGCCTCAGTGGCTTGCAGAGTAAATAGTGGACTCCTCTCACTCACGCCTGTAGCTAGGTGGCCTTGGCCGAGTGCGAGGAGGTTGCCAGACACCGCCACTGACGGGCGTCAACATGTTGCTTGATTCGTCGGTGGAATCGTATCGAATTTACGTGTGAGGAGTGGCAACTCAGTCCCGTAGCCTTAGCACTCTACGCGCTAACTTTGATGTTCCTGGGATGAACTTCCTTGTACTTCTTTCTTTTTTTCTTTTTTTATATAGCAAAACCTCTCCTAAGCTAACGTAACAGATTAACGTAACTGGCTAGCAAACTAACCTAATTTGATCCTAAAAAACAAACCTAACCTAACCTAGAGTTTCCTGGACAAGAAGTACAAAAGCGGTACGCTGAAGGGAAATCAGCATTCCGGGCCTGGTGAACGCCACACCGGCGAGACACTAGACCAGCGTTTCTCTACCGGGGTTCCCCGGAACCCTAGGGTTCCACTACAGATCGCTAGGGGTTCCGAGAGAAATAGTGATAAATGGGCTAATCATATGTAAATGCTTTTTAAAGTCATTTTTGCGTTTAATTTCATATTCGTAATTTTACCATACACGTACGGCATATTCTTGGAAAATTCTTGGGTATTATCTTAAAGTTTTAACCTGTTATATCATTTAAAAGTATAATAATTTTAGGGAATATTCTTTGCGACGTCTTTACGGCGCCGGCGTGAAACCGCCTTTAGTGGTCAGTAGACAGCAGGGGTGGATCAAATACAATTGTATTTGTATCTGAATTGTATTTAAATACATTTTCAGTGTATTTGTAGTTGTAATTGTATTTCGGCACCCAGAAGAAAAAAGTATTTTGTATTTGTCTTTGTATTTTGAATTTAAATGTCGCGCGACTTTTGTTTGGCTCGCTGAGTTAGATCACAGGTAGTGGTGGGCGATACCAGCTATGTCATATCGATGCAATACCGATTACTTTTTTGACTGGTATCGGCGGTATCGATTACCGATACCGATACCTCGACCTTTGCTTAATGCTGTTTTTTAATATATAGCCTAGGGGAGCCAGCACTACTGTGACAGTGATTTCCGGTCAAGGTCAGCGGTGTGACTGACTTGTCTTTCAGCGTACTAAATAATTATTTCTCTGCATATTGAAATTACTTAATTTCTCCTTAAAAATTGCCAAATTGGAACATTTTTCTTTAGTAATCGAAATATCGATACCTCGGCACCAACAGTATCGATACTAAGCTTTAAGAGCTGGTATCGAAAGTATCGATAGTTTGGTATCGATACGCCCACCCCTAATCACAGGCTCAGATCGAGAGTCAACGTGTTACGTGCATCTGGACAGACGTGTAGCCGTGAGTCCCGAGTCCCGTGGGCTCTTGAGTTTTCCTATATTATCACCAGGGGTGGATCAGATACAATTGTATTTGTATTTGATTTGTATTTAAATACATTTTCAACGTATTTTTATTTGTAATTGCATTCTGGCACCCAGAAGAAAAAGTATTTATATTTGTATTTGTATTTTTGCATCATAATATCGCAAGTATTTGTATTTGACCTCTAAAAAATCAGTATTTGATCCAACCCTGGTAGACAGGAGCTGTACAGTTCGAGAAATTTCCGCGCGGGACACCGAGTAGAAGGCAGCAGGAGCGGCAAATAATACGATCTGGTAACAGTGTTGGGGGTAAAGGAGGGGTGGGACGTGCGGGGTAGGTGAGGGGTTGGGGTAGTGGGGGTAGCTGTGTGGTGGGAGGTGAGGGATGGGGGGTAGTGGGGGTAGCTGTGTGGTGGGAGGTGAGGGGTTGGGGGGTAGTGGGGGTAGCTGTGTAGTGGGAGGGATGGGAGGTGAGGGGTTGGGGGGTAGTGGGGGTAGCTGTGTGGTGGGAGGTGAGGGGTTGGGGGTAGTGGGGGTAGCTGTGTGGTGGGAGGGGTGGGAGGTGAGGGATGGGGGGGTAGTGGAGGTAGCTGTGTGGTGGGAGGTGAGGGATGGGGGGGTAGTGGGGGTAGCTGTGTGGTGGGAGGTGAGGGATGGGGGGGTAGTGGGGGTAGCTGTGTGGTGGGAGGTGAGGGATGGGTGGGTAGTGGGGGTAGCTGTGTGGTGGGAGGGGTGGGAGGTGAGGGATGGGGGGGTAGTGGAGGTAGCTGTGTGGTGGGAGGGGTGGGAGGTGAGGGATGGGGGGGTAGTGGGGGTAGCTGTGTGGTGGGAGGGGTGGGAGGTGAGGGATGGGGGGTAGTGGGGGTAGCTGTGTGGTGGGAGGGGTGGGAGGTGAGGGATGGGGGGTAGTGGGGGTAGCTGTGTGGTGGGAGGGGTGGGAGGTGAGGGATGGGGGGGTAGTGGGGGTAGTGTGTGGTGGGAGGGGTGGGAGGTGAGGGATGGGGGGTAGTGGGGGTAGCTGTGTGGTGGGAGGGGTGGGAGGTGAGGGATGGGGGGTAGTGGGGGTAGCTGTGTGGTGGGAGGGGTGGGAGGTGAGGGATGGGGGGTAGTGGGGGTAGCTGTGTGGTGGGAGGGGTGGGAGGTGAGGGATGGGGGGGTAGTGGGGGTAGCTGTGTGGTGGGAGGTGAGGGATTGGGGGGTAGTGGGGGTAGCTGTGTGGTGGGAGGGGTGGGAGGTGAGGGATTGGGGGGGTAGTGGAGGTAGCTGTGTGGTGGGAGGGGTGGGAGGTGAGGGATTGGGGGGGTAGTGGGGGTAGCTGTGTGGTGGGAGGTGAGGGATGGGGGGTAGTGTGGGTAGCTGTGTGGTGGGAGGGGTGGGAGGTGAGGGATTGGGGGGGTAGTGGGGGTAGCTGTGTGGTGGGAGGTGAGGGATGGGGGGTAGTGGGGGTAGCTGTGTGGTGGGAGGGGTGGGAGGTGAGGGAGGAAGGGGTAGTGGGGGTAGCTGTGTGGTGGGAGGGGTGGGAGGTGAGGGATGGGGGGGTAGTGGGGGTAG
This sequence comes from Coenobita brevimanus, assembly GCF_032717465.1. NCBI lineage: Eukaryota > Metazoa > Arthropoda > Malacostraca > Decapoda > Coenobitidae > Coenobita > Coenobita brevimanus. The sequence goes on along the minus strand of NC_137036.1, from coordinate 3,123,074 downwards.
CTGTGTGGTGGGTGGGGTGGGAGGTGAGGGATGGGGGGTAGTGGGGGTAGCTGTGTGGTGGGTGTGGTGGGAGGTGAGGGATGGGGGGTAGTGGGGGTAGCTGTGTGGTGGGAGGGGTGGGAGGTGAGGGATGGGGGGTAGTGGGGGTAGCTGTGTGGTGGGAGGGGTGGGAGGTGAGGGAGGGAGGGGTAGTGGGGGTAGCTGTGTGGTGGGTGGGGTGGGAGGTGAGGGAGGGAGGGGTAGTGGGGGTAGCTGTGTGGTGGGAGGGGTGGGAGGTGAGGGATGGGGGAGTAGCTGTGTTAGGAGGGATGGGAGTTGGGTAGCATAATGTTGGGAAGAGGCTTAGTAGCCAATTAATGTCGTAATATAATTTGCTTGGATTTTTAAATCAATGTGTTTATATGATAGTGGAACACACGAAGTAGCAATAAGCTGTAAAGTGATGGTTCATGACATGATGAATAATGGTCAGTTCAGTGATCATGCAAGGCTGATAAAAACACACAGACATCACCAACACATCCTTATATGATGACTCGCCCCTCTTCGGTATCCATAACATACCTTTTGTAACAGACTAATAGCAGACGTTTACCTCAGATACTTCTCAGAAAAGTTGCTCATACATTCTTAATTGTGACGTAGATATGTAGTGTATGAAAAAAAAAAAAAAACTATATATAATATTGCATTTCTTCGTAGTTTCAGTCAACCATTAGAATTTTTTACCCCCCAAAGGCATTAAAGTATGTCAGATTTTAAGACAAATGCATCTCTGTTAGCTGTCAATGTGAATTTGATATATTTACTAAACTGTAAGCACATGGTGGCTGCTTGTCACCAATTAGTTTAAGCATAAACCAGAGCTAAACCTCTTCAGGTCAATCAATAGCGTCTGTGTGTGCGTGTTGTGCAGTGTATAATACTGGGTCTCTCGCTGTCTAACTCTCTCGGTTTATCTCACAGAGACTCATAAGTAGGCTTAGGATAATCATGCATTTGCATGTGTGCATATGCAAATGCATATTCTAGCCATTTATGAGCGTAAGTGCATATTCTTACTTTTTTTATACGGCATATTATTTGAAATTACCTGGGTATTATAATAGCTTCTTCAACCTGTAATAATATTTAAAGTCATGAAATCCATCCGATCATAGTGAATTATATACTGCTTAATTGGCTGTGGTTGGGAAGGCCCTGACTTGATGGTCAGTAGAGAGCAGCTGAATGAGATGGACTGGCGTATCACACCTTGACTCACCAGAGTCTGAGACGCATGCATGGCCTGTGACTATTATATATATATATATATATATATATATATATATATATATATATATATATATATATATATATATATATATCGTTGCCTTAGTCCCTGATGGGGTCGGCCGCTCTTATTAATTTGTTATCGTCAGTAACTTCCGTCCGTTGCACCCTCTTCCTCCAGGCCTAACTGCCTCATTTCTTTCTCATTTCCATCTCTCCACCTAATCCTTTGTCTTCCCCTCATTCTTCTGCCTTCCACCTGACTCTTCCATGCCACCTTCACAGGATCAACTTCCTCCATCCTGGTCACATGCCCATACCACCTCAAACGTGCCTCTCTTGCCTTCTCCGCAACTGACACAACTCCAGCCTCTGCTCAGGTCATCATTCCTCCTCCTCCTCTCTCAGTGACACCCCCATCAGCCAACGTGGCATTCTCATCGGTCCTATCCAGCTGTTTCCCTTCATTCTTCCTCAGCGCCCAGGCTTCTGCGCCTTACAGCATATAATAGCAACTGTTGGAAGATGGCTTCAGGTCATTCTTTCACCTACGTTACACACCCCAAAGGGGGGCGCGTTTCACAGTTTGGAAAGCACTGGTTTGCAAGAATATTGCCAGCCTAGTGCTAACCCAACATAGTCATCGGTATTGACACATTCTATTTGTGACTTTTTTTTTCTCTAGGTTAAGTTAATAATATTTGTTTATCTAAACAAATGTTAGAACGCGTAGCACTAGAATGATGCATAATTAATAAGAAACTCAGTAGAACAGAATAGTTGGGTTGAGAAGCATTTCTTGTTTAAGTATAATAAGACAAATAAGTCCTTCCCTCGACCTAATTCCCAGAAAGAATTGTTATTGAGCTATATTCTCCTCAACTGTGAGTTGTATGAGACAATAAGTATGTGATATTATCTCTTCGTGTGTGTGGAAAGAGTGGGTGAAGAGGAGGAGAAGAACTGTCTGCCAAAATTTAATGCGTTTGGGTGTGTGTAATTCACCAGGTCGGTCAGGATAACGTGATTGGCGTGATCGTCAGCTCATTGCCCTCCAGGAAGAGAGCTGAGAGTTCACATAGTCCAATTTAGGGCAAGGCTGTGACCTTCACACACGCACACAACCATTCCCTCCCTCAAAAGGAACAGTAACCTCCTTCGTTCATGAAACTTTTCGCACCCGATCCGGCGTGAACCCCCGTCCTACTAGAAGGCAGGCGAAAGCATTACCACTAAGCTAGTTGCGTGTGTGTGTGTGTGTGTGTGTGTGTGTGTGTGTGTGTGCGTGTGTGTGTGTGTGTGTGTGTGGAGGAACGTTGGACGTTTCGGTCACGGACGTTAGGGCCATGGGCCACTAACCTAGGACGTTTTGAAGTGTAAAGTGTTGTGAACCTAACCTAACCTAACCTAACCTAACCTAACCTAACGTCCGTGGCCCAAACGTCCGTAGTCGAAACATCCGAGCACGGTGTGGAGGCTGGTTAGAACAACTGGGTGAACGGGGCGACCGCTACTGCTAGCACATGTGTTGATATTACATTACGAAAATGTCGTAAAACGTTAGGTGCATGCACAATTTGTAGCAATGCAAGTCTTACATGGTGCTGGTAATTTTGTGAGTGCCGTGTGTATTTTGTCAAATATATCACCATCTTTGACAGTGACATTATGTCCATATTCATTTTAGATGACAACTGAAAAATAGACTGATTGTATCTTATTCCTGCCAACCGAAAGGTTACCAGTGTGACTGTATGTAAGGCAATCTTCTGCGTCTGTCAGAGAAAGAGAGAGATTATGCTCGTTTAATACTCGTATAATTACACACTCATGCACATAAGTATAAAGTTATGTAGGCCTATTAAGATAGGGACTGACCCTAAGAAAGTGTTGACTGGAGTATGCTTAAATTTGTAGTCTGGTATGAAGGCCAGGCTCATCCATCCGTAAGCAGGGTCAGTGCCTATACGACAATGATATGATAACAAATTACGCCGTCAGTCAAAAGGATGTATTTTCCTTATACTGCCAGCGTTCGGTCTTAAGATAACAGTAGTTGACTTATACAACTATAAAATAGACTATTACAGGATGTTTGATTCCATATTCAATACAAGTTACAATGGAAGTTGCACTATCTTTATTGAGCAACTTGCATGAGAAGCAGCTGAAATCAATTCTAAATATTTGTGAACTCTCGGTCAACAACGGAAAGCTTTCCGATATGAGGGGACGGAATGACGGAGGCGAAGGATAAGCTTACGTATTGGCGATACTTGTTTGCTTGGGTATTGAACTTATTCCATTAAATACTGAACCATCATTAGCAGCTTGTTGCCACTACCTTTTATTATTAACAGAAAAACCGCATTAGACTGATTATCTACGCAGAGTTTGTTGACACATTTAATGGCTACTTAACCTCTCCCTAACAAACACCTACCCCCACCACCACCCCTCCACTCCCCCATCACTCACCGTCCCCGCAAGTCCCATCCCCTGCTTCACCCCCATCACTGTTACCACAAAGTTTCTGTATGTCGATGCTGCTGCCATCTACACAGTGTCCCGCGCGGAAATTTCTCCAACTGTACGTGACGGAATCGTGTATCATCAAGTGACTCACTCGAGTACAGGACACATGCACGGTAGGGATGGGCGTAATCGATTATTTGTAATCGATTACTTCGATTACTTCAAAAAAAAAAAAAAAAAAGTCAGTAATCGATTGTTTTCCTATAATCGATTACTTGAAACGATTACTACAGAAGTATCACATTTACTTTTGAGTTTATCACAAAAATATTATTTCTTTGAGAAATAAAGGAAAACGTTATACGCTTTGAACGTTTTCTTTCCTGCCACTGTACTGTAGAGTGCATTATTAAGGAACTGGGCCTTGTCTTATTAGTTCTGCATACTTCATAACTTTTTATTTTGTACATGGATTTTTTTGTAATGTTTGTGTATTATGAAAGTTTCTGGTCGCACTGATGCTCGTGTATTAAGGATGTAATAGGGTGTAAGGCATGATTAGCCGACAAGTTGATGAGAGAAACAGCTTGTGAGGAGAAGTCTTTTATTGATGACGTTTCGCTCCTACAGAGCTTCTTCACATCGAGTGATCGAGCCACTCGATGTGAAGAAGCTCTGTAGGAGCAAAACCGAAACGTCATCTATAAAAGGCTTCTCCTCACAAGGTGTTTCTCTCATCAGATATATATTACTTCTCTAAACGAAACGATGTTGGTTTGTTTGCATATTTTTGGAAACAAATATGTTTCTATTATAGCATAGGCTAATCCTTTTTTTGGTCTGGCACAAGAGGGTTTAGATTTTGTATATATATATATATATATATATATATATATATATATATATATATATATATATATATATATATACAATAATGCTTTTTTATACATTTTGCTAACAAGGATGTATGTTTCATTAATTATTATAGACAAGCATGCTGTATATGTGTTTTATTCACTCAAAGAAAAATAGCATATTTAATGTGGAGTATCCATCGTATAAAGGAACTTTTGAGCAACTCTAAATCGAAGAGAGAAAGACTGAAAGATGATTGAGACTTGAATAATTGAGAAACAGAGGAACTCCAACAAGGTAGTGGCACGAATTTGTACCAGTATAGCTACTGACTCCTTACTGTAGCACTGGTAGATACATTGAGGAGAGGGGCCTGGAAAAGCAAACATATAAGCCCAGATTACAGTAATCGGAATGGTAATCGATTACTACTCGATTATTTTTCCTAAAGTAATCAGTAACCGCGATTACCAATAAATGGTGGTATCGGCCACCACTAATGCACGGTCTGCATCAGTCCCGTGTGTACTTCCTGGCGTGCTGGTACAGTCCCTCATTCACCCACGTTATGTACTAAATGTTACCCATCATTCAGGGATTTTATATGAATTTTAACAGTTAAGTATGTTGATGATTTTTTTGTTAGTTTATGAGTCCTCTCTCTCTCTCTCTCTCTCTCTCTCTCTCTCTCTCTCTCTCTCTCTCTCTCTCTCTCTCTCTCTCAACGTTAGTTCTTGTGTTTGCATTAATCTGTTTCAGTTTTATTTGTTTAAGTGTTATTTATCAGGTTATTGTAGTAGTACTAGTAGTTATTATCTGTTTTCGTTCTGTTTAAATGGGTTATATATGATACTGGTTTAGTTCATTTTGTGTGTTAATGAAAACCTTCGTATGTGGTCTCTTGAACAAGCAGTTTGATTGCAGGTATTATTTTTATTTATTAATATTTTTTTTTGCATTGTCAATAAACGTGAGATAAACGTAAGTTATTTTTTGCTTAAACCAGTTATCAGAAAAAATACATTATGTTCTTATGAATAGGGTTGCCACCTCGAGCCCAGAAAAATAAGGAACGCAGTTGTGTAAGAAGGAACATTAGTGGCGAGCGGAGAGAGCCTATTCAGCCGGGGGGGGGGAGGTACGGAGGGAGGGGAGCTGTCCCCCCCCCAGACATTTTTTGAAATATGTCTTACTTCAGGGGCATTTTGAGGCTATCTGCACTAAACACGAGGGTGACGAGGACATGGTTTAATTCTAATGACATGTTGTAATATTTATTTGACCAGTTATCACTGACTTGACTAGTCTCTGGAATTTCTAAATTAAATGATATGCCGTGACAAAGACACTAAACCATCGTGTTTATTTTTATTCATTCATGCTCATAACAGAATGGTGTATAATAAAATGCACAAGGATTTTTTTCATATACTAAATTACAATAGCCTTTGCAAATAGTTTCATATTACACTGTATTGTCATGTAACGTAATGTAATGTAATGTCATAATGTCAGATCCAAAATGGCTGAATGCAACTTTTTCAAGATCTGTCTGTTGGAAAATGTGCTTCAGCAATGGAGAAAGCCTTAACTTTTGAATGAAATTTTGCAGGTAGTAACTCTTCATTTAAATCTGAGAGCTTACAAGTTAGCCACTTAAAAAAAAATAATAATAATAATGACCAATGAACTTCATTTAATCTGGCTTTGACTAAGATTTAGCACACTTTTTGTTTCTCTTACATTAAAAAAAAAAAAAAATCTATCCTACGAAAAATGGAATTCTCTGAGCGAATCAGGGAGACAAATATTATCAGCCATTCCCTACTTTTTTTTTTCATGAACACTTTGTGTTGCCCCTTGCCGCTGCAAGAAGCCTTTTATCTTACTCTATAGTTGTGAGAAAGTCAGCACAACTCTGTTCGAAGTTTAGGGTTACTGGAGTCTGTGGGTAGGGGGAGGGTAGGACGGTCGGGTCGACACTCGACACACCTCTCGTCGCACATGTTACGTCGCGTACTTCACACGTACCGAAGAACGACCCTGATTGATCGGTAATATATATTGTTGTTGATAAAGGCATAATTTTACAGTCTGGTTTTATGATTGACCTAAAATCCTCTCACTGTAATTTTAAAATACTGACGTTCATCAGCTTAACCATTCAGACAGCTAAATACGGAACAAATGGCGTTCCGTATAGGTTCAAAACGGAAAGCAACACCTCTCTCTCCAATACGGAACGAATCCGTATTTTAAGGAACGGGTGGCAGCACTACTTATGAACTCTAAGTTTATACAGGAGAAAGATATTAATAATACATAATAATTTTTATGTAAGGATTCTCTGAGACAAAAATATTTCCAGGGTTCCATAAGGGTAAGAAGGTTGAGAAACGCTGCACTAGAGGCTCGTGTGCTCGCAGGTGAGAATGACCAAGGGTGGAGGTGCAGGATGAAAGACAAACACTGATTAACACACCTCCTTTTGTGAAGGCAAAGACAGATCTCACTGTTCCTAGAATGAATTAACACACCTCCTTTTGTGAAGGCAAAGACAGATCTCACTGTTCCTAGAATGAATTAACACACCTCCTTTTGTGAAGGCAAAGACAAATCTCACTGTTCCTAGAATGAATTAACACACCTCCTTTTGTGAAGGCAAAGACAAATCTCACTGTTCCTAGAATGAAAATGATAGAGATATTAGAGTTAACCTATGGTCGACTCCGCCCTCTCTGGTGAGGAAGATTATATGATATTTCATTGGTCAAGAACATTTTGAGTGTGTTGGTTGATCATCGGGAGTGACGTAGGTGTGACGCGTACAAAACAGGAGTGACATCATGAACATGTTACCAGTAGACTAACCCCTCGTTAGGATATTCTGCCAATAGCCTCACCCTCTTGTGAAACAAAAACCTTGTTGTTGGGAAGGTATGCGAAGAAGGAAGAGGAAGGAAAAGAATACAGAGGTGAATCAGGGAAAAGGGAAAATGTTGGCCCATGTGCTCTCGAGGCTATAAATTGGTGGGTTTATTTGCCAGGTTGTAACTGACCCGTGACGACCTCCACTGGCTGAGTTTGGGAGGGGGGAGTTGGCAAGCAACAGCCCTGTAGCATTAATGCTGAGAGAGAGAGAGAGAGAGAGAGAGAGAGAGAGAGAGAGAGGAGAATAATGGACTAACCAGTGATTCTCAACCTTTCTTGCCCCATTCACCACTTCCACCACATGGCAGAATGTCATTCCCCCCTTTCCAAGACTGTCTTACTCATAAGGTGCTTCCCTGAACAATACGCATAAAATAATGAGTGACAGAATCTACCAAGGCCTGAGGGCCAACAGCGTCACTAGTTTGTACACGTCCAAAACGAAAACCTGACGCTACAGGACTATGACGACTCTCTCTCTCTCTCTCTCTCTCTCTCTCTCTCTCTCTCTCTCAGGGTTTCAGTTAATAAAATACGTAAAAATAATTGTATTTTTTTTAGTCGAGATGATATTCCCCTTGATTTGAGATGTTTTGGTAGTTCCTTCGCCGTTTCCACAACTTAGGCAAACAAAACCAGCTGACAGGACGAACACACAGGAATTAGACATGAAAGACGACAAGCCTCCTCCTCCACCTCGGACCGCACGTACACACATATTTTCTCACAAAAACAACTGAAACGGACCTGAGAGAAAATGTTCTCTTCCGTTATTTCCCACACTATTCCTTAATTATTATAAAATAACTACACTGGAAAAAAAAAAAAAAACAATTTGGGCCTAACTGATGCACATAACGTTTTGTGTTGAGGCAATAAAAAGATGAATATAACAACAGTTTGAGCTTGCCATTCTATGGCCTCAGATCCCCCCCTGAGACACTTAAATTCTCCCCTGGTTGAGAACCCCTGGACTAGACAATAGTACCCCCTTCAGCTCGACATCATACAGCTTTCTTCTCCTTTTCTATCACTAATTCTTTCATTAAGCTAAGTTCTAAAGGATTAACAAAAATTTGCTTAACCATCCTTTTCAAAGTCTTGCTAAGTGAACAAAACCATCTGGCATTAGGAACAAAAGCGTAACTGCAGGAGGTAAGCACAATGACTGCTGACATGCATCCAGTATATATTAGTACAGTACAGTACAAGCAGATGGAAGTTTGACCCTTGCCTGTGATCTTGACCTCTGACGGGTTGTTTGCAAATTAGAAACAATTCATCACTGACTGACCTTGAACCATTGCATTAAGTCTGGTGTAAAAACTTGATTAAGATAACCTTGTCATATTCACTAACATTTGACCTGCTCTTTAAATATACAGAAGAAGAAAGGCCAAACCCTTGTCTGAGCCTCAGTCCTTCCACCAAGTTTGGTCCAAATCAGACCAGATCTTTTTATCAAGTTCATATACGCGTACTTGCACACTGGTTGAACTTTTATCTTGGCAAGTGATTCCAATCGTTGACACAAATGTCAACTTCCTTCTTGTTTTACTTACCCTTAGCCCTTCCACCACGTTTGGTTTAAATTAAGTACGACTTGTTTAAATTGACCCTGCCTTGTAATCTTTGATTTGTTGTTCCTAAGAGATGTAAGTCATTGGCTGACCGTCAAGCCTTTCACCAAGTTTGGTTGAAGTCGGGTCTAAACTGATAAAACTAATACACAACAGCTGGGGTCGTTAATCACAATATATACATAAATACTTGACTTGCTCGAGAGTGACCAAGTAACGGCGAAGGGGCTCTAGTAAGCTGAATAAAATCGTCTGGAGGCAGCAAGTCCGTCTGAGGTAAAGCCTGATTGATCACTTTTATAGTACATGGGATACATGTGCAATGTTCTTATTAAATCTGTACAAAGTATTCTTTAAACCAAACACTTATAAATCTTAGTACTGGGATGAAGAAATAACCGATGGTTTAACAATACTCCCATTTAAGTGAGAGGCATTTTAAACAAAATTACGTGGTATTTATATGAAAAAAAAAAAAAAAAAAAAAAAAAAAAGAGGACGCCTGTGATACGGACGAGAACAGGACGTGGCCGATAACACGTTTTTATTCCCAGGCCAGACGTGCTTCCCCCTAACAGTGTGTACTCAGTCCCAGGACAACCAAACCATAACTACATCCTGTTGTACTCTCAGGATACACAAGCTCATTTTCAATCATCTACTCAGTCCTGGGATACATCAAAGGAGACTGCCCCTCGCTTTTCTCTGTGTAATTATTTGCAAGGCAGTGAAGCACCACCTCCACCACATGTATATACTGGGATAAAAAGTGCCACGCCCATGGCCTTGATCTGAGGTGCACAGCAACATACGACAACTATCCTCTCCAACTTAAAATTTCTCTTGTGGGGAGATCTTTTGAGACGTAAGAAGACATTATACACTCATGGCAGGAGTCTGTTTTCTCCTTCCCATTCTTTCCTTCGCAAAGGCTCTCTACTGTGACAAGAGAGGTTCGTAAGCTAAACTACTTGTAAACCTGCCTTTGGCATCTGTCGTGTCCTCAGTGTTGCCAGGACAGCGTTTACTTTCGCTATGTTTAAAAATGTTAGCTTCTTTTTAAGGACTTGCTTTGATTTGAAATATTTATTATTACAAAATGTATACAGAGAACTTATCCAACAAAAGAAGGTGGTGGGTCTTGCCACACACCTTCTTCAGCCAATACAGTTACATACATTTAGTGTTTTATTTATTTATTTATTTTTGCTTTTGTTTTTCGTGTTTTAGCCTTTTCATCAGGTTATAACCCAATCTAGGTGAACATCATCGCCTGGCGTAAGTGGAACATAATGCTAGAGGTTTCTTGACCATTGGAGGGTGAGAGTTTATTTCTGCTGCAGCCACAGATAATGGTCTGTGTCTGAGCATTTATTAGGAAGGTCAGGCGCCTATGACTCACTTTCAGCTGCATAAAATCGTTTGTTGGCTGATATACAATAGGTTCCTAAAGTTGTATCGACCATGAGAGGGGTAAGTTGTATGTAGCTAATGTTTTGACCAGAAATACACCGATATTTAAATTTCTTCAATTAGCCTCAGTCAAAGGTGTTCAATAATGTTTTATTGACCATTTAAGGGTTTCAGCACCGGGGGTTTTAAGGTTGTTTGTAGGTGGAACAGAAAGCTTCCTAACACCACTTCCGTTGCGATTTTGTTATTTACTACAGCTTATCATTCTTTTGTTTAATGTTAATGTCGACATAGCTGCATCAGTGACATACCACGATGCTAAGGTGTACTGTGCACAATAAAGGACAAAGGAAAAGGACTCACGAAATATACAAAACTACAGAAAATATCACCAATAGAGTTACCAACACTATAGCAATTTACATATATTTATAGCAATTTACATATATTTATAGCAATTTACATATATTTATAGCAATTTTCCGGATTTGTTCCTTAGGGGCATCCACCATCCACTTTCAAAGATTTCCTGCACCTATAGTGCGGGCCGGGCCATACATTAGCCCGGTCAGTGGGGTATGGGCTGTATAAAAAATAGTAAGGGGAGGACAGGACCTGTGGATTGCCCAGCACACACGTCCTGTCTCCTGGCTGGCTTTGTGGACCACCATCCACTAACTCGACGTACCATTTCTTTCAGGTGACTGCGCTGTGACAAGCCAAATGGCGGCTGCCTGTAACTCAAGCAACGGTCTTACCACGTTGGATGGCAACCATACAACTGATTGAGGCTTAGTGGCATATTGGGTTAAGAACTTCAGTCGAATGGGTCTGGCAAGGATTATGTCCAAGAGATTAGGGTTTGTTGCTCACCAGTGAGGGGCAGTAGACGCTGGTCACCCCCGCCTTAAATATTGGAACTGAGTACCTAGCCTCAGGCCCCTACGTTACTAATGGGAAAAAAACGAGTGGGTAATAAACATAAACAGATAAACAGACAGACATAAAGAGATTAATAAATGACAGACAGACTGATGGAATGACAAATAAAATTCCTAGACATGTAGCAGGTCCTGTAGTAGTAGTAGTAGTAGTAGTTGTTGTTGTTGTTGTTGTTCCCTGGGCAGTCTGGCCGAACAGCCCCGAGTCCCTAAGGAAGGCCACGGCCGAGACAGGGCTTTCCCATAGAGCTCTCAAGGAGTGTATGTTGTGTTGTTGGCGTAGGTGATTGTGTGCAATGCAGTCTTGCATAATGTGCTTAATAGTATGGGGTGCTGTGTTGAGATTGTGTACAATTCAGTCTTGCATAATGTGCTTAATAGTATGGGGTGCTGTGTTGCAGATTGTGTGCAATACAGTCTTCCATAAATGTGCTTAATAGTATGGGGTGATGTGTTGCAGATTGTGTGCAATGCAGTCTTGCATAATGTGCTTAATAGTATGGGGTGCTGTGTTGCAGATTGTGTGCAATGCAGTCTTCCATAATGTGTTTAATAGTATGGGGTGCTGTGTTACATCCTGGACAGGCATCAACAACAGAGTCATTCAGCCTCTTCTGATAACTCAAGAGGGCTGGATGATGCCCACATCTCAGCCTGGCCAGGTGGACCCTGTCCTCACGAGGGAGGTAGGATTCAGAGGGGTGGATGTCAGGAGGCCGTGCATGCAGCTGTGTGTTGTCTTCAAGTGACTGAATGGAGAGGCGAGTGATTTGACCATGAATATGCTTCTGGAAGCTGGTTTGAGGCGGGGGAAGGGGGAGAAATGACAGTATTTGTGTGTGATATTTGTGTTGTTTTGATGTTCCATAGTGTGTGTGGATGTGCTGCCAGGTAGTGTAGTGGATGGTGTGGGTTTGTGGAGACTGCGGCAAGATTTTGGGTGCTTCTCATATCTAGATGATCCTTGACGTTGAGGACTTTGGTTTCTTGGTGTAAGTGGTCTGTGGGTGTAGTAGCTGTGCAGCCTGTGATTATTTTAGGGCCTTGTTCTGTACGGTCTGCAGAGTGTTGTAGTATGTTTCAGTGAGATCAGAAGCCCAGGCAGGGCTTACCTAGTTCATCACTGAACGTATATATTGTCTATATACTGTGGTGGCGGTTTCTTTGTTGTGAGTGAATGTTGTATAGGAAAGTGACCTTAGGGCGTTGAGTCTTGGTGTTAATTTATTTTTAATGTTTGTGATGTGTTTTTTACAAGAAACTCATGTATTGTTACACCAAGGATTGTGTGTGGGGGGGGGTAGGGGCTGTTGTTTATGGTGAGGTGGAATGTGACTGTGTTCTGCTGTCCAGTTTGTGAGAAAGGTCATTGTAGATTTGGCTGGGGCTATTTTGGGTCTGTTTGTGATGAACCATTCGTGTAGTGTGTTGAGGTAAGGCTGGAGGATGTGTGTGGCTGTGTTTGCGTTTTGATGTGTACCAGTTAGTGTTATGTCGTCCACATAGGAAGCTATGCTTGTTTGTGGTGTGTGGGGTGTGGATATATCGTGCACGTACAGGTTAAAGAGTGTAGGGGACAAAACAGATCCTGGAGGGACACCGTTTGTGAAGTTTCTGATGTTCGATGGCTGACCAGCAAATGTTACATGTGCACATCTGCCTGCTAAGTAGTTTGCCAGCCATCTTCTTGTGTTATTGTGCATGTTTGTGTTGAATATTTTGTTTGTGAGGTTGTGGCGGGGGATGGCATCAAAAGCTTTGCTGATGTCTAGTGTGACTAGTAGTGTTCTGTGTGGTGGCCTAGCTGAATTGATGCCGTCAGAAACTCTCTAAGGTCTGTAAGAAGAGTGTTTGTTGAGCACAGCGGCCTAAAGCCATGTTGCGATAGGGCGCTAATTGTAATACCAGTCGTTCAGTGACTTTGGAACAGGTGCAGAGGAGCTTGATGGGGCGGTGTGAGGAAGGTAACGTGGGGTTTCTGTTGAGTTTTGGGATAGTGATAACAGTACCATGCTTCCAGATGTTGGGTATTATGTTGTGTGAGTAGCTGTAGTTTGATATGTTGGTGAGTGCTTGTATGCCTTGTGGTCCAAGATGCTTAAGGTGTATGTTGCTAATGTTGTCTGGGCCACATGCAGGTGAGTGCTTAAGGTTGCTAATGATGTGCTTCGTCTGGTTGTAAGTGAAGGGTGCAAAGTCTGGGTCTGTGGGGAACTGTCTCTTGCATCGGATGACACGTCGGTCGTCGTGATGTAGATTTAGATGACTGACATGTGAAAAGTGATTGATGAGAGTGTTTGCTTGTTGTTTATTTGAGGGTATGATGTTTGTTGTTATGATGGCAGTGCATGATTGTGTAGTGTTGTTGTTGGAGAGTGTGATGCTGTTTAGTGTTTTGTAGAGTTTGCTGATGTTTGTTTTGTGACCAAGTGTTTGGAGATAATTATTCCAATTTAGTGTTTGCTGCTCTGATATTTTATTGTGTATCTAAGTGTTGAGTTGTTGTATTTGTGGTACAGTGTCTCGTGTATGGGGTGTTGGGAAGTGTCGTAGTGTGTCCCGTTGACTGATGAGGCCTTGAATTTCTGGTGTGAATTGGAATTGTGTCTCTGTTACCTCTAGGGATGTATCTTTTGTCTGCATTTTTAAATACTGTACTGAAAGTGTGCACTGCTGTGTTGATGTTTGTGATGGGTGTACTGTTTAATGTTTCAAAGTGTTGTTCTGTTTCAGTTGTGAAGGCCTCCCAGTTGGCTCTTTTATAATTAGTGTATGTGTGTCTGTGGCCAGCTGGGGTGATTCTGGTTTTGGTAGTGATGATGATTGGGAGGTGGTCAGAGCCAAGGATTTTGACCGCTCTCCAGGATGTTGTGGAGGCGAGGTTTGAGGAGCAAAAGGTAATGTCTGGGGATGATGGGAGGAAGAGGGCTTGGTGTGGGATATGGTTATGTTGATGGAGATTGTTGAGAATGAAAAAATGATCTGTTTAGGATTTTACTACCAGTCATCTGTCTGTGACAAGGTTGTTGACATGCCAGGCCGACGCCTTGGCGTTGAAATCACCACCCAGGATGATGTTGGGTATGTTAGTGATGTGGTGTATTTGTGGAGAGTAATCGTGTGGTACTGTGGAGGATGACTGGGGGGGAATGTATGTGTTAGCGATTGTTATGATTTGTTACCAGTGCGTATTTTAATTTACCGTATTTCTGTTGTGGTGTCATGTGGGGAGAGAAATGATTTTGTGTGTGATTTTGTACGTGGGAGTGCTCGCCATCCACTCATTCGATGTAGTGCTTCTCGCGGAAGACTTCCCTTTCCTCTCTTGTTTCCCTTCTTCCTTTTCTGTCTTTCCTTCCGTCATTCTTTCCTCTTCCTTCTGTCTATGAGTGACTCAACACTGAGTGACAAGAATCTGAAAAGTTGATGGATTTGTGTACCAGGGTGATGAGTCCACCGCCACCGCCGTCGGCCCGGTCTTGTCTAATGGTGGTGAAGTTATGAAATGTAGGTGTTTTTCTGCGTTGTTTTGTTTCTTGTAAGATGGCAATATGTTCTGTTGTTTGATGAATTGTGTGAGTTCTTGTTTTTTGGTGTTTAGGCCACCAATGGTTAACTGAAGAATGTTTATGTTGTGTGTGCGATGTGTGTCAGGTGCTACAGCACGGGGGGGAGGGGGGAGGGGAAGGGGTAGGAGAAGGTTGTGGTGGAGATAAGGGTTGGGATGGGTTAGACTGGGGTGGAATGGGAGGAGTTGGGGTTTGGATATGGTGTGGGAAGGATCGGTGGGTTAGGCTGAGGAGGAGTGGAGGGAGTATGAGAGGGGTTAGTGGGGAGGTTAGAGGGTGGGGGGAAGGAGCAGATCCAGGTGTTTGTGTAATGTTCTCTGGATACAAGTGTTGTGCAGGTGAAATGAGTCCAGTTCTTGCAGGAATTGCACTGAACTGAACCCTTTGACTGTGGACTTGAAGTGATGTTAGCATGTTTGGCTACAGTTGGTACCTCTTACGCCCTCCCACACCCCAGCCTCAGCTCTCACTAGCCTCGCTACATTACATCCTGCCAGCGCCTGTGGTTGTGTGTGTGGAATTTAATACTTTTCTCGCCATTTGTCAGACTTCCCGCTGTTATATCCAGGTAAGTTGGTGTAGAACTTCTTACTCTTCCCTCGCTGATTTAGGATAGCTCGCAGCACTATATTTTTAACGATTTATTTTGCGTATTACACTTCTGCAACGCATTCATGATCAGGACAAGTCTAGTATTTTGTGAGTTAATGTCAGACGACTTTATTCAAGGTGCGAGAGAGGTATAGGAGCCCGAATGTTGCTTCTGTTGTCACCATAAGCCCGCTCATGGTTAGGCTAACTCTAGTTTATTATTCCGGCTGTTGTTACATTCATTTGAGAGTGAGTCATACGAGCCTGAGTGTTTATACTGGTACTGTACCATCCCTCCATCCCCACTCATGGCAGGGATAACTCTAGTACGTTGTTCCTGAGTGTTTATACTGGTACTGTACCATCCCTCCATCCCCACTCATGGGAGGGATAACTCTAGTACGTTGTTCCTGAGTGTTTATACTGGTACTGTACCATCCCTCCATCCCCACTCATGGTAGGGATAACTCTAGTACGTTGTTCCTGAGTGTTTATACTGGTACTGTACCATCCCTCCATCCCCACTCATGGTAGGAATAACTCTAGTACGTTGTTCCTGAGTGTTTATACTGGTACTGTACCATCCCTCCATCCTCACTCATGGTAGGGATAACTCTAGTACATTGTTCCTGAGTGTTTATACTGGTACTGTACCATCCCTCCATCCTCACTTATGGTAGGGATAACTCTAGTACGTTGTTCCTGAGTGTTTATACTGGTACTGTACCATCCCTCCATCCCCACTCATGGCAGGGATAACTCTAGTACGTTGTTCCTGAGTGTTTATACTGGTACTGTACCATCCCTCCATCCCCACTCATGGTAGGGATAACTCTAGTACGTTGTTCCTGAGTGTTTATACTGGTACTGTACCATCCCTCCATCCCCACTCATGGCAGGGATAACTCTAGTACGTTGTTCCTGAGTGTTTATACTGGTACTGTACCATCCCTCCATCCCCACTCATGGCAGGGATAACTCTAGTACGTTGTTCCTGAGTGTTTATACTGGTACTGTACCATCCCTCCATCCCCACTCATGGCAGGGATAACTCTAGTACGTTGTTCCTGAGTGTTTATACTGGTACTGTACCATCCCTCCATCCCCACTCATGGCAGGGATAACTCTAGTACGTTGTTCCTGAGTGTTTATACTGGTACTGTACCATCCCTCCATCCCCACTCATGGTAGGGATAACTCTAGTACGTTGTTCCTGAGTGTTTATACTGGTACTGTACCATCCCTCCATCCCCACTCATGGTAGGGATAACTCTAGTACGTTGTTCCTGAGTGTTTATACTGGTACTGTACCATCCCTCCATCCCCACTCATGGTAGGGATAACTCTAGTACGTTGTTCCTGAGTGTTTATACTGGTACTGTACCATCCCGCTATTAGCTGGGAGGGAGTCATAGTCTGGGAGTTGGAGTCGTATCCAAGTGGCGTTGGCTGCTTGGTAACACGTCTTCTGTAGCGATTTATTCTGTACATTGCATCACAATATACTCTTAAGATACTGATGCAGATTATGTCATTATTAAGACTATATAATCAACGTCCAGTCCTTTATGAATGCATCGTGACACGTAAAGCACTTAGCATGTTGAAGCTTGGACCAGACATTGTGATATATGAACCACTATGTGATATATGAACCACTATGTGATATGTGGGACAGACTATGTGATATATGAACCACTATGTGATATATGAACCACTGTGATATATGAACCACTATGTGATGTATGGGACAGACTATGTGATATATGAACCACTATGTGATATATGAACCACTATGTGATGTATGGGACAGACTATGTGATATATGAACCACTATGTGATATATGAACCACTATGTGATATATGAACCACTATGTGATGTATGGGACAGACTATGTGATATATGAACCACTATGTGATGTATGGGACAGACTATGTGATATGTGGGAGAGACTATGTGATATATGAACCACTATGTGATATATGGGACAAACTATGTGACATATGGGACAAGCTATGTGATATATGGGCCACATTACATAATATATGGGCCACACTGTTATATGGGCCAAACTATGATACATGGACCACACATTGTGGTATCAGCCACACTGTGATATATGGGCAGCACTATGCAATGTGATATATGTGCCACACTATGTGATATGTGATATATGTGCCACACTACGTGATATGTGATATATGGGCCACACTATGTGATGTGATATATGGGCCACACTATGTGATATGTGATATATGGGCCACACTATGTGATACGTGATAAATGGGCCACACTGTGATATGTGATATGTCACACTATGTGATATGTGATATATGTGCCACACTATGTGATATGTGATATATGGGCCACACTATGTGATATGTGATACATGGGCCACACTATGTGATATGTGATGTATGTGCCACACTATGTGATATGTGATATATGGGCCACACTATGTGATATGTGATATATGGGCCACACTATGTGATATGTGATACATGGGCCACAATATCTATCTATCTATCTATTGCCAGACGCCTCAATCCCGTTTGGGGTGACCACAAACAAATCGCATCCAAGTCGCCCTGTCCCCCGCCATTTCACTGCCCTGCTCCCAACTCACACCCCCCTCTTTCATATACCTCTCCACCCCATGCCTCCATCTCATCCTCGGCCTCCCCCTCCCTCTTCCTCCCTCCACCTCACTACATGCACTCTCTTCGTCAGTCTTTCACCCTCCATCCTCTCCACATGGCCAAACCACCTCAGTGTGTTCCTCATAACGCTTCCTATCACATCCACATCCACACCACAACGCTCCTTTATATCCTCATTTGTCAGCCTGTCTCTCCATGTGACTCCACAGGCTCCTCTTAAATAACTCATTTCCACTGCTCTCACTCTTGACTTGTGTCCTTCCAACAACGTCCAAGCTTCACTTCCATATGTGATATGTAATATACGTGCCACGCTGTGATATGTGATATATGGGCCACACTATGTGATATGTGATATATGTGCCACACTGTGATTTGTGATATATGTGCCACACTGTGATATGTGATATATGTGCCACACTGTGATATGTGATATATGTGCCACACTGTGATTTGTGATATATGTGCCACACTGTGATATGTGATATATGTGCCACACTGTGATATGTGATATATGTGCCACACTATGTGATATGTGATACATGTGCCACACTGTGATGTGTGATACATGTGCCACACTATGTGATATGTGATATATGTGCCACACTGTGATATGTGATACATGTGCCACACTATGTGATATGTGATATATGTGCCACACTGTGATATGTGATATATGTGCCACACTATGTGATATGTGATATATGTGCCACACTGTGATATGTGATATATGTGCCACACTATGTGATATGTGATATATGTGCCACACTATGTGATATGTGATATATGGGCCACACTATGTGATATGTGATATATGGGCCACACTATGTGATATGTGATATATGTGCCACACTGTGATATGTGATATATGGGCCACACTGTGATATGTGATACATGTGCCACACTGTGATATGTGATATATGGGCCACACTATGTGATATGTGATATATGTGCCACACTATGTGATATGTGATACATGTGCCACACTCTGATGGTAACGTAAATATTATTCTTGGCATTTTTCAGTATTATTTGAAAACAACGTCAAATGGGACACTAGAGTATGTTGTATAGGCTGTGGCACCATTGTATGAAGATCCACCTTGACTGAGAAATTTGAGTCTTTCCATAACCAACGAAACTCATTAACGCCATAGGTTTTTTTCCCCTTAGTGGATTCCTGTAGGCTGTAAAAGAAGGTAAGGCTTAAATATGCAAGAGAGAGAGAGAGAGAGAGAGAGAGAGAGAGAGAGAGGAGAGAGAGAGAGAGAGAGAGAGAGAGAGAGAGAGAGAGAGAGAGAGAGAGCCAATAAAGACACTCTAGGAAGCCAGCTATGCCAAGTCACCTAGAATACGCTGTTGCGAGAAGGACGGGGAAGGAGAATGCGGAAACTTCCTAGCAAAGAGAAAATTCTGTTAACGTCTTGACTACAGTGGCGAATGTGTCTTTATTCTGGCTGCTACACACGGTTTTACTCAACACAGGGGAGAGCATACTAACGGCATGAGTTATAACCTTCATCAACTTCCTGCCAGCCACAAATGCCTCGTATGTTGAGTGAAACGTGTGGTGGTACAAGACTAAAACATAATACATCATGGAAGTAAAGGGTCAGCTCTGTTCTCGGAACCTTTGCAGGACTCCCAACTTACTAATTATTATGGCATCACTGTTTCCTGGAAAAAAAAAAAAAGTAGCTGTTTTTCTTCTTACCTTTTGTTTCTTCCAAACACTTCATATTGTGTACCGTTCCTTCATGTCTTAACCGCTCCACGCCAGACTACCTACTGAACAACTGTCCCTTTGATCGAATAATAAATAGTGTTTATTATTCCTCATATAATTATTATTATTATTATTATTTATTATTATTATTGTTGTTGTTATTTGAAGATGATACTGTGTTGTTAAGTGAAGAGGAAGGGGAGCTGCAAGGCTTGATGGATGACTTTGGGAGAGTGTGTAAGAAACGGAATCTAAAGATGAATGAAGGGAAAAGTAAAGTTATGGTCTTTCAGAGAAGTTAAGTCAGTGAATGTACAGTGAGGTTGGACGAGGAGGAAATGGAAAATGTGAGTACGTTTGAGTACTTAGGTGATAAGTAAGGATGGAAGTTTGGAGGGTGAAGTACTTGAAAGGGTACAACAAGGAAGAAAGGTTGCTGATTCCTTGAAAGCAGTGATAAGAAACAGGGAAGTGAGCATGGAAGTGAAAAAGTTATTACATGACAGAATTGTGATACCAACTCTGATGTATGGAAGTGAAGCTTGGACCTTGTTGGAGGGACACAAGTCATGAGTGAGAGCAGTGGAAATGAGTTATTTGAGAGGAGCCTGTGGAGTCACATGGAGAGACAGACTGACGAGTGAGGATGTGAAGGAACGTTGTGATGTGGATGTGGATGTGATAGAAAGCATTAGGAGAAACACACTGAGGTGGTTTGGCCATGTGGAGAGGATGGAGAGTGGGAGACTGACGAGGAGAGTGTATGTGAGTGAAGTGGAAGGGGAGAGAGGGAGGGGGAGGCCAAGGATGAGATGGAGGGATGGAGTGGAGAGGTATATGAGGGAGGGGGGTGTGAGCTGGGAGCAGGGCAGTGAAATGGCGGGGGACAGGGCGACGTAGAGGCAATTTGTTTGTGGCCACCCCGTATGGGATTAACCCGTCACGTCCCGAGGTTTTCCGCACCTCCGACGTCCCCCAGTCCCGAGGTATTTTCGAAAAAAATTTTTTTGGCTAAAACCTTTGCTTTTGGTGAGAAACATCGAAAATTCATAGAGAAATTGCTCACCTGAGGTTTAAAATACCCAATCCAGGTAGGAGTTCCTCCTTACCTGACTGGGTTTTCTAACATGCTGGCACCAAAGAAAACGAGTTCTATGGGAGGGTAACTATTTTATCCACTCATAAACGGTATTTATTTATTTACTTGGTACGAATGTATATGTAGTATGAGAGTATATTGGTTTTCAAGCAGTAATAAAGGCATTATAAGCATTGTTTCACTCACTAACTAATCTCCATACCTGACCTTTTTTTGCCACATTACCTGATCATTATTTCTGGCTGTTTCTTCTTCTAATGCTATGTAAACATTGTCCTCCACATTGTCATCGATTGGGGAATCACTCTGGCCCTGAATACCTTTACTAGCCAGGTCACTGATAACAGGTGAATTGCCGAGACAATGGCGTGAGGGGGGGAGGGGGAAGGTTATGCGGTGTAAGGCATTGTCCCTGCTTGGCATCTTGTAGAGGAATAGAGGAAGGTGTCCCGTGTATACATACGAAAAATAACGCGTGAAAATTGAAAACTGTGCAAATTAGGGACCTTGCAATTGCTCGACGTACCAGTACGTCGCCGGGACTGGCAAATGCAAACTGTTGCAACGTACCCATACGTCGACGGGATGGGGCGGGTTAAGGCGTCTGACAATAGAAAGATAGACAGATTATTATTATTAAATCTCTCATATAATACACACACACACACACACACACACATATATATATATATATATATATATATATATATATATATATATATATGTACACACTGGTATATATCAATCAATCTGTCTATATATATATATATAGATAATTAGATAGACAGATAGATGGATGGATGGATAGATAGATAGATGACAGAGGACAGAACAAGCAATGATAGAAGGATGATAAATGATAGTACAGAAAATTGTTATATTAGTAAAGTAAAGAGTTTCCCAGTTAGTAATGAAATAAAAAACAGTAAATCCCAAGGTAGAGGCATAACTACTCATAATAATCTGAAAGTGTACTACACAAACAGCCGGAGTTTACCTAATAAAATGGATGAACTGAGGGCTTTAATTTGTACAGAAAAAATGGACATTGCCATTATTAGTGAAACTTAGATGAATACAGACACTCGAGAATTTTTAGCAGAATATCAGATAAAGCGCTATAATACTTTTGTGTCAAACTGTCTGGGAAGAAAGGGGGGCGGGGTAGCTATTTATGTAAAGGATTCATTAAACTGTTACAATAAAACAGACATTAAAGTAAATAGGTACACCGAAAGTGTCTGGGTTGAAATTAGTAACAATAGGGAGAAATTAGTCTTAGGGGCAACTTACAGATCTCCAAAATTAAGTAGAGCAGATAGTAAATACCTCTGGGAGGAAATTAGGAAAGCATCACAGTTCAGCTTCGTAATAATTGTAGGGGACCTTAATCTGCCCACGATAGATTGGAGAAATCAGACAGGGGATGCAGTCAGAGGAATTTCTAGAGGTGGTACAGGATAATTTCCTTTATCAGTATATCAGGGAGCCCACCAGAGGCAATAATATACTAGATTTGGTTTTAGTTAATAAAGAAAATATCATTAGTGATATAGAGGTTGGCGGATGACTTGGTAGTAGCGATCATGAAGAAATTAAGTTCAGATTTATTTGGGCTGTCTATTCCACTGAAAATACCTACACCGTTCCTAATTTTCGTCTAGGAGGTTTCAATGGATTAAGAGCTTATTTTAGAATGGTATTCCACAGGGAGAATAGCTATTTTAGGGAGTGCCAGGCCAGTGGGGAACCCCAGGTCATAGATGAGGGGCAGGAAACAGGTGGTAATGCACGCCAGGCATCTTTGGAGGGTGAGGTTATGGGTAGGAGTGTAGCACAGGTGACGGGGATTAACTCAGGTCAAGTACGAAACAGACATTCGACCAGTGAGAAATATAACGAGTTAGTAAATATAATACACGGAGGCCAAGGTGGATATATCCCTTCAAAACCGTTTAGAACGAATAATTCAGAACCAAGATGGTTAAAAAACAGATTAAAATCTCTCATGGGCCAAAGGAAAGGAATATGTAGAAAAATAAAACGTGGAGAGGAACACTTACGTAACCGGTACGCGATTTTGAATAGAGAGGTAAAGAGGGAGATATGGAAAACAAAGAGAAGTTATGAAATTAAGGTAGCTAGTTAATCAAACGAAAACCCCAAGGGTTTTTATCAAATGTACCGTACGAAAACTAAAGATAGGATAGGACCACTCAGAACAAAATCAGGTGACATTACCAGTGAAGACAAAGAAATGTGCTCCATCCTAAATAATTATTTCATATCAGTATTCACCAAGGAAAATCTAGACCTGGTCCCTCAAGCAGCAAATATTTATGATGATAATAACGGAAAATATTCTTAGTAAAATAACCATTAGTGAAGAGGATGTACTGAAAGAAATTAATAAGTTAAGACCTCAAAAATCACCAGATCCGGATGATATATATGCAAAAATTATAAAAGAAACTAAAGAAGAATTATGTCAGCCACTTTTAACGTTATTTAATGACTCTTTAATTTCAGGAGAAGTTCCAAAGGCGTGGAAGACCGCAAACGTAGTGCCCATCTTTAACCCGAGGCGTCCTGTCAATGTATGGGTATGTTGCAACATTTTGCATTTGCCAGTCCCGACGACATACTGGTATGTTGCGCAATTGCAAGGTTCATAATTTGCACAATTTCCAATTTTTGCGCATGATTTTTCGTATGTATACACGGGACACCTTCCTCTATTCCTCTACAAGATGCCAAGCAGGGACAATGCCTTACACCACATAACCTCCTCCCCCCCCACACACGCCATTGTCTCGGCAATTCACCTGTTACCAGTGACCTGGCCAATAAAGACATTCAGGGCCAGAGTGATTCCCCAATCGATGACAATGTGGAGGACAAAGTTTACATAGCATTAGAGGAAGAAACAGTCAGAAATGATGATCAGGTAATGTGGCAAAAGAAGGTCAGGTATGGTGATGAGTTAGTGAGTGAAACAATGCTTATAATGCCTATATTACTGTTTGAAAACCAATACACTCATACTACATATAAATTTGTACCAAGTAAATAAATAAATACCATTTATGAGTGGTGTGAAATAGTTAACCTCCCATAGAACTTGTTTTCTTTGGTGCCAGCCTGCTAGAAAACCCAGTAAGGTAAGGAGGTACTGCTTCCTGGATTGAGTATTTTAAACCCCAGGTGAGCGATTTCTCTATGAATTTTCGATGTTTTCGAAAATACCTTGGGATTGGGGGGTGTCAGAGGTGCAAAATAGCTCGGGACGTGAAGGGTTAAAAAGGGTGATAAAGCAGCTGCATCGAATTATCGTCCGATAAGTCTAACGTCAACAGTAGGAAAAATATTAGAGTCAATTTTGGCAAATAAGATTAGAGAACACTTAGAAAGATTTAATCTTATAAATGAAAGTCAGCACGGATTCAGGCAAGGACGATCCTGCCTCACAAACTTGTTGTCATTCTACTCGGAGGTCTGTGACGCAGTAGATAGTGATAAAGCTTACGATGTTATTTATCTGGACTTTAGCAAAGCTTTTGATAGGGTCCCACACAAAAGGTGAGTTAGAAAGGTTCGAGCACACGGTATAGACGACGATATCTTAAAATGGATAGAATCCTGGCTGAAAGGACGAAAGCAGAGAGTAATAAATGGAACTAAGTCAGATTGGGGATTAGTAACTAGCAGTGTACCACAGGGTTCAGTACTCGGTCCCTTATTATTCATTATATATATAAATGATCTAGACTTAGGAGTCACTAGCAGCATCAGCATGTTTGCCGACGATACAAAAATAGGGCGTATCATTAAAGTGAGCATACAGGATAGAACTAGAAGTAATGGTTTCAAACTAGAAAAATTCCATTTCAATAAGGAAATAGGTAGAAAATGGTTTGGCAATAGAGTAGTAGACGAATGGAATAAGCTACCTAGTAAAGCAGTTGCTGCCTCTTCCATTGAGAGTTTCAAGCATAGACTAGATAAGCATTTGACAAACAAGGGGTGGGTATAGAAAAAAAAAATCTTATAACCAATACCAATTCATACTTTTTCCTTTTCAGGTAACACCACGTTAGTCTCTATTCTCCTTTCACACTCTCCTATAAAATGTCCACGCCAGTTATTCTATACTGCGTGGTGTTCTTTCTGACTTTTTCCTGCCGGCTTTGGCTGGAAGGTTGGAAGGCGGGGGAGAGCCGTCTTCTTTGCTGTCCTTATCTCATTCTAGTGGTTCAGTTACTCTTCTAGGAGCTGCCTAGCATGGGCCACCCGGCCTACTGCAGTTATCCTCTCTTCTTATGTTCTTATATAGATACATATACTGTACAGATAGATAGATAGATAGATGGATAGACAGATGGATAGATAGATGGATAGATAGATAGAAGTAGATAGACACATAGTGTAATGCTAGGTGTTTTAGGTCCGGTTTCCTGTCCCTCTAACGCCTAGTGTGTAGCAGGGCTCTATTTCTAGACCGGAGCTTAGACACATAGGAGAGAGGCAGGACACAAAAACTGAAGGCAACAACCTTACATGTGTATTACTAAGTTGGACAGGGGAACGGGTAGATGTCACTGATACAGGTACACTCTTACGTCTAGATATGGGTTACCAGAATCGCACAGGATACTGCTCAGATCACAGTGAATAGCACTTGAGGCAGAGTATTATTAATTATGGGAAGTCCGGGTTTTCTATATTTGTGGAGTCGCTAATATTATTCCTTGCTGCTAAGTGTTTCTTTGGCACTGGGGTCTGGATATGGCCTTAGTATCAGGAGGTATTTTCTGGTGGTAGTGTATTCACTCTGATAGACCCGACTCTCACTGGGTGGCCGTATTTGTGGTTACACTATCGCTGTTACTCATTCCACCACTTTGGTATCATCACCGACTTCCATTAGATGGTTAGTTCACTGTTCTGCCTCTATATTAGTAGGTCACAGACACTGTACTATCACTGTCACTCCTTTCGGGTCCGGGTGTCATGGCGGTCAGGTACAAGGGCGGTGGAGGTGTCACAGATGCGCTACTGACGGGGCTGGGTTCTGCTGGGTGCCTCTATATCCAGAGGCCACGGGATCACGTGCAGGGGCGTCCGTTCTCGTCCAGGGCTGTGGGTGGCAAAGGGTCCCGTACTCTCGGGGCTGGGGGCGGGAGTACAGCCCTCAGGGCTGGGGCCGAATAACTGCCTGAACCTTTCGTTCAGGCTCCTGACAGAGGACGAAGATCTCTGGCATTGAGGTGTGGGGAGTTCCTGCCCGGGAGTCCTGGGGGCAGTCTGAGGTTCCCGAGGGCTGCGGTCCCCAGGGCTTGGTGGCGCCATCAGGAAGGGGCTGTGGTACCGGTCTGCATCAGGGTCCATCATGTGGGTCTCCTCCAGATCCAGTTGTAGGGAGCAGAAGCCTGGGGAGACCAAGGGGCCTCTCCAGTACTCCTCTAGGCCCAAGACTCCCTCTGAGTTGTGGGTCGGGGAGCAGGCATCAGCTTTAGACAGAAGAGTGGCTACAGGCTGTCTCCTGCCCTAGGGCCTGGCTACTGGCCGCAGCCTTCTGGGGGCGTGGCTACCGGCCGTCGCCAAGGCCTGGCTACTGGCCGTCGCCTGGGGGAGTGAGCAGCTACCAGCAGACCCAAAGGCACCTTCGGAGCAGCTAAAGGCCATCTCCTGACGAAGGCAGGAGCGACTACAGGCCGTCTCCTGACGAAGGCAGGAGCAGCTACAGGCCATCTCCTTGAGGAGGGTTGAGCGGCTACAGGCCGTCTCAAGAAAAACATCTTCAGAGCGGCTACAGGCTGTCTCCTGACGAAGGCAGGAGCGGCTGCAGGCCGTCTCCTGACGAAGGTGGGAGCGGCTACAGGCTGTCTCCTGACGAAGGTGGGAGTGGCTACAGGCCGTCTCCTGATGAAGGTGGGAGCGACTACAGGCCCTCCCCTTCTGGAGGGGTGAGCGGCTGCAGGCCGTCTCAGGGAAGACACCTTCAGAGCGGCTACAGGCTGTCTCCTTATTGCCCTCAGAACGGCTACAGGTCGTCTCGTTCAGGAGGGTTGAGCAGCTACAGGATGTCTCGAGAAGGACACCTTCAAAGCAGCTTCAGGCCATCTCCTGACGAAGGCGGGAGTGGCTGCAAGCCGTCTCATTATTACCCACAGAGCGGCTACAGGCCATCTCCTTAACGAGGGGTGAGCGGCTACAGGCTGTCTCAAGAAAGACACCTTCAGAGTGGCTGCAGGCCGTCTCCTGACGAAGGCAGGAGCGGCTACAGACCGTCTCCTTATTGCGCTCAGAGCGGCTACAGGCCGTCTCCTTAGTGAGGGGTGAGCGGCTATGGGCCGTCTCAGGGGTGCTGGCAGGAGCTGGAGAAACAGCTCCACCCCGATGCTGGTTTGGGAAGGCTCGCCTGGAAGGTAGTCTAGTATTCCTGCTATGGTGGTGGCGGGCGAGTTCCGGGTCATAGGGGCGCGCGGCCTGGGCGGACTTATGCCGTTGTCGCTCCGAGTCCCGGCATGCTCTCGTTGCTCCTCTGTGGGTTCCTTGTGGGGGTGTCTGGGCACTTCCAGGGGCACTATACTGCATTTTAGATAGATAGATAGATATAGACAGATAGATAGATACATATATAGATAAATATCTTTTTTACTGTCATACATGAACGGTGTGTACCTGTGGGTTATTAGTGTACTCATCGTCATTGTCGCTATGTGCTGTGCCAATTTAGCATCCTTTCCTGGCATTTATTACAAAGAAGAGCACAACTTCTCTACACAGATGGTGTTTGGAATTGTACATATGTATGCAGCTTAACCCCTAAACCGCGGGGTTGTTTTTGCCTGACTTGCGTGTCTCGCGGGCATATTCGTGCTCCGACAGACTCTCTAAAAATATTTGCCAAAAATCAGTTATTAGTCCTAGAATATTATAGTTATATATGCATATGGCACATACCTTCAGCTTTCTCCTGGGATGTTTGTTGAGCCTTTGTTGAGTACCGTAGGACTTGTGGAGCCCTCTGAAGTTGGGTAATGAAGTCTCCACTTTACACTTCCCGACAACCCATAATATGATTACCACAGCCTTATATTATCAATAGAAACACTATTCAATGATTCTCAAATAGTTTGGAATCCATACTCCCAAAAAAAAAAGGTGAAAGCAATGAAAATTATGAGCGCGTATGACCTTCCCACTTACGATCGTTTGCCGCTGGTGTTCCGTCATTTATTACTCATAAAAACACTCACACTTTATATTTCTATTACTATATAACACTTATATATATCTACAGTCTTTATCCATAAGTTTCCTTCAGTAATAGTAGTTTATTGTCACTGTAGGCATTCAATTTCTCTTTCAGTAAAATACTTACCATTCACTTTCTCGTCCTGTATACTAGCGTTGAGAGTGAATCTGTCACTTTCATTTTCACTTTCATAACTCATAGTATTCATGCATGGTAGAGTGAAACTTTCACTTTCATTACTCCTCATATATATACTCGTATTCTTATATTACTACTCATTTACATATCTCTTTACATTCTCTATATTATTTACGTTATTTACATTTCTATTTTATTTACACTGTTATGCAGTCACTTGCAGTAACTTATAAAACTATTTTCCACTGTTCACTTATATTTACATTCATTGCTTTCACTTGCTGTTTACACATTATTTACATTTCCACTTGCACTGTTTTACTCACCAGATAGATCGTAGTCACTGTTTATCATTTTCATTGACAAATTAGCGAGTTCACGTTCCACAGCAGTCACTTAGCCCTTTACCCCTTTCCACACAAGGTATAGTAGGGGGTTGAGGTCACAGGGTCCTTTGCATGGTGCTAAAAAACGGCCGAATTGGACAGGCGCGAATCCGACGTGCTTTCACCTTGAAAGACGACAGTAAACTGAATACAGTGTGGTGGCCTGCCTAGGGGGAGTGCAATGCTGCCATTGTCAGCGGGGTGACAGCTGCTAATATATACGCTATGAAATAATTGGCAGGAAATCTAGACAATACATAATAAATTAGGTAGTTCCAGGTGAATGTAAATATCACTTAGGCTTCTCCCTTCCTTTCTTATATATATTTTTTTTACAAGAATAGATTATACGGCATAATTCAAGGGGAAATAAACAGCGAAAATTAGCGAACGAGTGCGCGTGAGGTGTTGTCAGGTGATAATTAGCCAGTTCTAGGTGTATGGCACTATCACTTACCTTATTTCTTTCTTGTATATATTATTTGGTATAAGAATAGGGTATAGGGCTTATTTCAATGGATGAAATCAGTGGAAAATTCCAGGGAAGATTTAGTTAGCGTAGCACGGCCGGGCAGGCGAGAGGAGAGGGTAATGGAGGGGAGGTAGGGAAGGGAGTCAAGAACGGGGAGAAATGGCTAAATTGTCAACAATGGATTGGAGTACAGATGAGATTAGGAGTGCTGACTAGTGTTGGACATTGGCAGTACTGATAGATGATACAAGCAACCACTTGAAAGCCCGGGCAAATTCAAAATAACAGAATCACAAAAGTGACGCCCCGCGGTATGATCCCTTGCTCCCAAGTGTCACAAAAGTGATGCCCCGCGGTTAAGGGGTTAAGCAGACTATTCAATGCATGATGGCAGATCTATCTATCTATCTATTGCCAGACACCACAATCCCACAAAGGGTTGCCATATGACACTATGTTAGTTGTTTTACAGGGAGGGGCACCAACCCTCCACCAACCCACTTGTTGACACGTAGGGAGCACGTATGGTTTGGTTATATGGTTACCACCCAGCGTTGTAAATGGTTTCTTGGCTTACAGGAAACCATTTGGCTTGTCACTCAATGTAAAGCCACCTGTAGAGGAAAGAAAAGGAATTGATATAATGTGGTACTGGTAACCTTTACAATGTAATATGTGTGACTAGATGTCAGATAAGACATCTTATCCCTCTACTGTTTAGTAAAATGAAAAACATTGATGATATCACGATCTTGTGATTAACCAAAAAGCACAGATGATAACCAATCACAGCATTCAGTAGACGGAAGATCTGACTGGTCTACCGACTCAACGTCACATATGTTAGTTACCCTAAGATGTAGAAAATGGGCTGTTACCTAAGAGCCCAAAAAGGTGGCTATTACAATTATAATGCGCCATTGCAAAATATGCACTACGACAACAAACATGGAAATTACGATAAAGTATTCACAGCATGTCAATGAATCACGTCTTGTAAATATAATGGGAAAACTCTCTGCAGCATAAGCATCCAAAACAACTGTGAACACAGGCAAGGGACAGGACAAAATGCCTCCCTGTGCTCGTATGTGCTGTCGTCGTCTCTTGCTACTTTATTATAAATCGGTAGTGCTACATCAGTTATAAAATTAAGATGATATACCCTCATATTCATTGTATTTCATATTTTTTTAACAGTATACCCCAAAAAAACCACAGATAAAAATGTCGGAAATTTTCCTACTTCCGGTGGGGTGACATCACAAGCTACCGACGATGTCATCGATATTCATTTGTTTTTCAACTAGCAGATTAATTTCCATCGAACGGTGGCCCTGCCTCTCAGTGCTCCATGCCCTAGTGCTCTGACTTAATGTACCAGAGTTCTGCGGGATGGCTGAGCTTTTGGCTTTAGTCATGGTGCCAACGCTAGGTAAGTATGATTATCATATTATGTACTGTATCATTGTACTATATGTACAGTACTGTATTGTATTTTATGCATATTTTAATCTTTTACTCATGGATGATGTTGTAAGAAAGTATTTAGGATAGAGGATCGAAATGGATAGCTTATGGTGGGGACATTATTATCTATCTATCTATAGCCCGACGCCCTAATCCCGCAAAGGCTGGCCGCAGACAAAACGCCTCCAAGTCGCTCTGTCACCCACCATTTGACTACCCTCCCCCCAGCTTACTCCCCTCTCCCTCATATACCTCTCAACTCCATCCCTCCACCTCTTCCTCGGTCTACCCCTCCCTCTCCCCCCCTCCACCTTACATACATACACCCTCTTAGTCAGTCGTTCATTCTCCATTCTCTCCACATGCCCAAACCACCTCAGTGTATTTCTCCTAATCTTCTCAACCACATCCACATCCACCCCACAACATTCCTTCACTTCTTCATTCGTCAACCTGTCCCTCCATGTCACTCCACATGCTCCTCTCAAGTAACTCATTTCCACTGCTCTCACTCTTGACTTCTTCCCCTCTTGCAACGTCCACGCCTCGCTTCCATACGTCAGGGTTCTTGCAGTGACTTCTTAACTTCCATACTCACCTCCCTATTTCTCATCACTGCTTTCAGTGAACCAACAACCTTCCTTCCCTGCTGTACTCTTTCATCACTTCATCCCCCAAAGTTCCATCCTTACTCATCACATTGCCCAAGTACTTGAATCACTCACATTCTCCATATCCTCACCATCCAACCTCACTGCACACTCTGTGACTTCATTCCTCTCAAACACCATAACTTTACTTTTTGTTTACATTAACTTTCAGCTTCCTCCTCCTACACACTGTCCCAAATTCATTCACCAAACCTTGCAACTCCCATTCATCTTCACTCAACAATACTGTATCATCAGCAAACAGCAACACCGGAAACTTCCAAATCTCACCCTCATTCATTAGAGCCACCCCCACATCCACTGCCCTCTCTTGCACCTCCTTTACAACCCCATCCACGTATATATTAGACAGCCATGGAGACATCACACAACCCTGTTTCAGTCCTACATTGAGATCAAAGAACTCGCTCAGCTCACCATCCACTCGCACCGTAGCCCTAGCTCCTTCGTACATACACTTCACAGCACTCAACAATTTCCCCTCCACTCCATATATTCTTAATACCTTCCACATACGTTGCCTATCTATTCTGCCATAAGCTTTCTCCAAGTCCATGAAGGCAGCATACACTTTCTTTCCCTTCTCTAGATACTTCTCCACTAAACATCTTAGAACAAATATCTGATCTACTCACTCTTTTCCCTTCTTAAATCACCCTTGTTCTTCTCCAACTAGCTCCTCTGTCATATGCCTAACCCTATCAATGAGTATTCTACCATTTTTTTTTTTTTTTTTTTTTACGTGTCCGACTCTGGGCAAAGGCTCAGGGCCTATTTCTTGGGAATAGTGGCCTATCCCAAGGCCCAGTAGTCCTCCTACACCTCCACATGTCACCACTTCGGTGCTAACACCCACCGTCCATATTGAATACATGCTAGGTCTGTCTCATACAGGACTGGTGTACTGGTATTAGCGGAGGTATTTTTACGACATGTCGGCGGGTCATCTGGTAGATCAGGAAAGTCTGCTTTTTAGGAAATTCAAATCCTTAAACTGTTCCCTGCCCCAGCCAGGATTCGATCCTGGGTCCATTAGGACTGCAAGCTGCCTCTCTTCCGATTCAGCCACCGCCTCCCCCTATAATTTACCAGTCACACTAAGAAGGCAAATACCTCTATGGTTACCACATACTTCTCTCTCCGTTTTTCCTTTGTATAAAGGAACAATTATACCTGATTTCCAGTCCTCTGGAGCCCTTCCCTCTTCCCAAGCCAATCTACACAACTTCCATATCCACTCCACAACAATCTCACCCCCATACCTCAGCATTTCACCACACACTCCGTCAATTCCTGGGGCCTTTCCCAACTTGATTTTCATCATTGCTTCCACTACTTCCGCCCTGCTGATCTCTTCCTCCCTCCTCTCATCTCTTCTTCTCCCAGTCATTCCCCAACCACATATACTTGCACTGCTCTCACTTTCTACAACCAACAAATCCTTAAAGTGCTCCTTCCATCTCCTCAACTTCTCTCTCTTCTCCACCAACAATCTATTATTCATATCTTTCACTCCCCTACTATTTCCCCATTCACACTGCCTTACTTTCTTTACCTCCTTCCAAAACAATTTCTTACTCTCCCTCCATTTCACACTCAGATTCCTCCCAAACTCTTCATCCACTTTCTTCTTACTCTCCTTCACCAGTCTCTTCACCTCCCTTCTCCTGCTTACATATACCTCTCTCTTCTCTCTCTCATCTTCTCTCCTACCTCTACTCGCTAACCATTCACTATATGCCTTCTTCTTTTGTTCCACAGCTCGTTTCACCTCATCATTCCACCATGCTGTCCCTTGCACACCCTTGCATCTCCTCCTCACTCCACAAACCACCTCACATGGAGCGCCTATCTCTTCCATGAATATCTTACATACATCTTCCACCCCTTCCATCTGCTCTAGCTCATACCTTCCCAATCTTTCTTCCACTATGCTCTTATACTCTGCCATTGCTCCCTCTCTTGCAATTTCTCCACTCTTGTCACAGGAGCCGTTTCCTTCTGTCTTCCCCTTCATCTCCTCAACCATTTCCTTTGCAGCTTTACTTTGGCCATCACTAAGTGATGGTCCAAGACTCCATTCCCCCACCCTCTCCACACTCTTGCATTCAACACTTGTCTTCTCATTCGCTCATCCACACATAGTCTATCATTGCCTTTCGTTCAACAAGCTCACCATCCATCCTCCTCATTACTCTCCATGTATACCGGTGGATCATCTTATGACGAAAGTAGGTGTTGGCTATTGCCAACCCCTTACCAGCACAGATGTCCACCTAAGCACTACCATTCCCATCTACTTCAGCTGGCATACCCCACTGACCAACCACTCCATCCACTCGTACATTCCCAACTTTGCCATTCATGTCTCCAATCAAAAACACTCTCTCGCTCCTCTCAAATTTGTCCATACATGCTTCTACTCTCGCCCAAAACTCATCTTTCACTCTTGCCACTCGGTCCTCTGTCGGAGCATACACACATACAATCGCCCACCCTTGTATACCTACTTTCATCCTCACCCATACAATCCTTGCACCCACTGTTCCATACTCTCTTATATTCTTCTTCCACTTCTTGCTTATCATCAGACATACTCCCTCTCTTGCCCTCTCATTCTCATTAACTCCCGCACATATACCTAAACCATATTCCCATTCTCTCACCCTTTCACCTCCCCATTTAGTTTCAGTCAATCCACATATATCCAATCTTGCATCCTCAAGCACCTGAACAATCTCTCTCTCTTTCACTTCATCATTCACTCCTCTCACATTCCAAGTTCCCACCCTAAGAATGTCCTTTGTCCATTCGATAGTCGTCAACATATGGTCCGTCTGGGTCCGAGGCACTTTATTCGCTTGTTTAGGTAGTTCTTTTTACGGGGTGGGGCACTAACCCACCACCAACCCTTTTAGTCGCCTCGTACGACAAGCAGGGATACTGGGGGAGTTTTCTTGAAACCCCCCTACCCCCAGGGGTAAGGCTTAACACTAAATGGATAGCCAACTGGGGGTATCAGTGCAATATGAGGCATTTTTGCAATATCCAGTGGGGAGTTTGGCTGAATTATGTCGGATAATTGAGGGATTATCCGGTGTAATTCAACCCTGGACTTTTTTTTTTTCCTTGACATTATTTCATTGACACTAAATTGTTCTTTACAGTGGAATGGAAGAACAATTTTAAAGACCCTTTCAGGTATTATGTCGAATTAAGAAAAAGAAAACCAGCTAAGCTGAAATCCCTGCATAAAGAAACTTTCTGCCAACAATGATAAATTAAAAACTATCATAACAGAAAGTTATATATTAAGAAAAAGTTTGCAGCCAAACCTGACATTCTAGACATGCTAGTTTTGTTGACTTTCTTTGATGCTAACCTTAACTTTACCAAATATTACACCACTAGCGTAAGAGAAGGAGGTTTTAGAATACATTTATAGTGGTTTCCGCACCACATACTGATTGCCTTCCTCCCAGAAGAAAGAAACAAGAGACATCATTGCAAAAGCCCCTTGTTAGATGTTTGTGTTGACCCAACATGGCGGTTGTTGTTGTTACGTGATGTCACACCAGCTCTATATGACTCTTAGGCTCCCAGATTTCTGGTAGCAATACTTTCCTATTATGCTTGATGCTGTTATATTTGAACAGCTGAGCTATGATTAAGGATGCTGCAGAAAGTTGTCGTGTCGAGTCAATGCTAGGTCCTTCAAGAATCATTGTAACCAGTGTCATGAGGAGGGTTGAGACACTGCTCTCTTGGGATTTATCAGAAAAAGATCTGGTGAATCCTTGCCCTTCTGTCAATATATCCCTTCTCACATTTTGTGCAGTTCATAGCAGATGTACAGCATCATCGTCGTAATCATATTCACATGCCTTTGCTAGAGCGTCTCCTGTGTCATCTCTGAAGGCCGGGAAAATGCCACGTCCCTTGTTATGTTTCTGCATATTTGGGAACCTTGTTATGTTCCTGCATATTTGGGAATTGGGCTAATATGTGTTCCTTTAGTCGGGTGCTGTGCACTCGTTGATTCAGCTTTATGCCATGTTCTTCCATTCTCTGAGTATAGAGCTTGACTAAGTCTGACAACTTGAAAACAGGTGCACTGATTTTTATCATCAGTGGTGCCTTCCATGTATGAAACTAACTCGGCTAACACCACTGATGACACGACCATCTCATAGGTCGTCTCCCGTTTTTCAGTTTCTGATACAGCTCTGGTTCTGTTGTGTGAGGATGTCAGACATCTTGTGTGATACTTGGCTTCCCTGGCCACCAAGTCACCTTCACTCAGTTGGGCCAGCAGTTCTGTCCTCCAATAGCTCTGCAGCTTGGAGCACGTGTTTGTCCACTCCAAGAGATTATACCTGGTGACACTGTTGCCCATGTTCCTGGTGGCTGAAAAAGCACAGTGCATTTCTCATGCTGTCTACACATGTGGTGTTAGATCTAGTATGCTTTGTTGAGCTTGTTGAAGTGCTTGAACCAGCCTCCTGGCCTGAAGACTCCTTTCTCTAATGAGCGTATTACAGCTTCAAGTTGTCATATCTAACGTGACAGAATTTGTGCCATTTTGCTTGGCGTGTGATCAGCGTACGTTCGATGCCTCCACCTTCATCAAGACCTTCAACGTTCACAGCTACAAGTTCTCTCAGTTCATTGAAAGCCAATAAATTTTCAGCAAGTGATTTGTATCCTGCCCCACCATCATACCTTTTTGATGCAGCCGGGCATATTAGTGGCTCTGATATCCTATCTTGATATCACACAGAGTTCCCAGTTGACTGATGCTGGGGTTCTTGGTGTGTCCAAACTGCTAACATCAACGAGCTTGAACTCCTTCGACATGACTGTTGCCGCTAAGTTGACTGGCGTGAAGCACACAGTGTTCATAAACTCGACACATATGAAACAATAGAAACGAACTAATTACTGTAGAATTATTATGTTACAACAGCATATTAAGCACATTAATTATATAACACAAAAACACAATAGCACATTGTTTATTATGTCACAATAGCACATTAAGTGAAAAATATATTTTGGGCAACCGCCAGTTGACGTATTATGGGTTCATCTAATGCCTCTGAATCCCCCTTTCTATCTTCCTATAGCCTATTATTTCCCTGTGCTTCGCAGTATTAGACGGTCTCACAGAACTAACATAGTGAAACCTATTTTTTTTTTTCCCTGGATCCGCCCCTCATTTGTAGTGGCCACTTAAATCCAGTATCGAGTGGCTCCATATCTGAAAATGTTTGTATACCATTACTCCATCGCTGTGCCAAAGTTGGTGCTTTCATCATTAAATGCACAGTTGTTATGAGAATTGTAGCTATGCCACTCCGCTAATAGCACATTAATCCTAATTACTTACCGTAACATCATCATCATTTTGTACAAATAATATTGAGTTTCAGTTGTACCATATTAGTTTATGACACTTTTTAAAAGTGGATACTGATAGTAAAATCATTTGCGAAATCTCCTAATAGTTTACCCTAACACCGATATACTTTTCATACAGGCATTAACTGTGGCGGAACCAGACTACGAACCCTTCAGCATTTCTTCACTTCTGCATTTACAGCAACATGGCAGCCGTGGTAAGTTGCAAGCACCATAATTTTCCCTAGTCTGTCCCACTGATAAGAATTAATGGTTTTACATAAGTTGGGTAGTTGGGTGGTGGAAGCCTCGGGTCAAAGACAGTTCTGTACAGGTGGTGGTTCCAATCCAACTGATGATAGGATTTTTTTTCCTATGCCAGTGGTAACAAAGATGGTAACGGAGTGGGACGCCTTCAAGTGGTGACGCCAGTATGACTGGACAGTTGAGCTAGCCGCTTTTACAATCGTCCCTCAGTTCCTTCCTTGTCCCCCCGAGAGAGGACTGTGGCCTGTGGAAGAAAGGCAACTTCGGCCTGCAATCCATTGGTTTCATGTTCATATGAGCCTTGGGTTGCACCTACTAGGGTAGGCTATCAGGGATGTAGGGTTATGTCTTGTGGCTTTGATGATCTAGACAAGCATAGTATAGCCTTGAGGCCTCATATGCCCCAGGTCTTATGCAGCCTGGAAGGCGAAACATGTAATTGGCTGTTGAATTATATGACACTTTCAATAAATTATAATATTTGCATTATTTGTTATCATTGAAAAATACCACGGAATTCACTGGGCATTAATAAGTTCATCGCATACGACTATAATGTGACTAGTTCTTTCCCTGTGTAATGTTCAATCCAGATCTTGCAAGCAGGTTTCCTGTTAAGCAGCTTCTACCTTGTGTACCTGTTTGCAGTTCCAACTAGCACCCATTCTCCAAAACCCAACTTGAATATTCACAGCCTAAATTCACATGACTGCTGGTCAATAGTGGTAGCTTTCACGTATGTTTTGTATGCGGATCAGTGAATAGAATCTCCCACGTGCCAGACTTCACTGGGGTGATGTTAACTTTACTAATAATTCCATGGTAATTTCTGATAATAATCATTGCACCCGTAATGGTTTGTGTTTGCCAACTAGGTAAGTTTCACTGCTGTGGTATGAAGGCTTTGAAACACCAAGAATTTCATAGCAATCATTCTGATAACACTTATGTTTGCTTCATGCACATGCCTTCACCATGACACAAGGAAACTGGAAGCAAAAGAAGTGGAAACAAGGTTTCATTGGTTAGCATCTTAGCCTCTTCAGCCCAGTGACATATTCTTGCTACAGACAGGCGATTTTATTCAGACTGCTAAAGACTTTTTGCACTGGAGGGGTGAGATATAGCCTTCATGAGCCTGGTCAGTACTGAAGGTCTAACCAAAACTGAGTAAAACGATCTGGAGGCAGCAAGAAAATAACTCAAAAACACATTGCTCGATTGTAAAGGTTATGTAGCGAATCTAGATGCAGCTGTGAGACATTTTCCCTTAAAACTTGTTTACATAACAGTAAAACTGATACTTCGTTCACAGGACAACCCTGGAGAGTGCAGCGTGTGCCTCACCACCTATGACGAGACTGATCGCCAGCCACGCAGTCTGCCCTGTGGTCATACTTTCTGTTCCCCGTGTATCGTCAGCTGTATAAAGGAAAGCCAGTTGTCATGTCCTGCCTGCCGTGCTTGTCATCCTGCAACTTCCTGCAACCAGTTCCAAGTTAACTTTGCCCTCTTGGCTGTGTTGCAAATGATAAGAGGACAAAAGAAACAAAATTCACCAACAGCAGAAGAGGTAGAACCAGTTGCAGCAGCAGCAACAACTGAGGTAGGAACAGGAGACGGTACCTTATTCACCAGTGTGTTTACCCTCTCGGGCATTATAACCTAAAACGAATCCTGCTTCTCTTCCATTGTAAAGTGATTGTTGACTAGAATACTGTTTTGTCATAAAAATCTGAAAGCCTCAGGGAGAAAATATCAAGGGCTTTGCAAGATATTTGTTTCATAGAAGGCCCCACATTACATAAAATACAGCAGTCAGCAGCTCTATCCTGTAATCCCTCCTAGAATAAATTGGTGATCTTTTCGGGTGGGTGGATGAGCTTCCTGGGTCGATACATGAATATGTAGCTTCCCAGAGAACGAGCCAGGAAACTGTTGACTGGGTGGGTGTGTGGGCATATGGGGGAAAATGGGTCTACTGGCAAGTAGGTTTATGGGGTAAGTAGGTCAATGGTTGGAATACACCCATGTGGGATATACAGTAGAAGCTCATGAGGATACGCCTGTGGGGGAAATAGGCCAAAGAGGAAACATCCTTGGGGGAATGGGCCCAAGTGGAGACACAGGAGATCTGTTCAGAAAGTATCCGACCTTGGCCCCCCCAAAATAAACAGCCAACCTGTTGAGGTAGGACACTAATTCCCCTCAAAGAAGGCCCCTTCTGACTTGACACACATGGCCCAGCATTCTTTCCACTGCTTGAAACATTTTTAAAAGTTGGTTTTCGATATCTCCTGCAGGTGCTTCATCACATTCGTCATGATCTCTTGTTTCAAATCTGGAACCCTTCAGTGCAGTTTTGAACTTAGGGAATAACCAAAAGTTTCACAGAGCCATGTCTGGTGAGTATGGAGCCTGCTGGACCTGCAGGGTGTTGTGCTTGGCTAAATATTCTTGAAGCAGTTGAGAAGAATGGGCAGGGGCATTGTCATGGTGCAGCTCCAACCTGCATTTTTCCAAAAGTCTGGTCTTTTCTGCCAAGCTGTGTCATAAAGATGACGGATAACATTAAGGCAGTAATGTTTGTTGACATTCTGACCTTCTGGTGCATATTCGTGTTGCACAATACCACGATAGCAAAAAAAAAAAAAAAAAAAAAAAAAAAAAAACATGCATTTCACCTTGCTGCTGACCTGTTGTGCTTTTTTATGCTGAGGCGACTCTGCATGCTTCCACTGGGACAACTGCACTTTGGTTTCTGGGTGGTACCCATACACCCAAGTCTCACATCCAGTGATAACAGCCTTCAGAAAGTCTGGATCGCGATTTGCACACTCCAACACATATCTTGGGCAATATTCATCGCAGAACATGTTATTAACGAGAAAGGTTTGGAACGAACATGACGGCAACTCTTCACATGCCCAAATCATCCACTAAAATTTTTTGTGCTGATCCAACTCTGATTCCAGTTTCATTAGCTATTTCTCTGACAGTCAACCAACGATTTCCTATGACCAAATCGCAGACTTTCTTCACATTTCCAGCGCTCTTGCTTGTTGTTTGCCTCCCAGGATGTGGATCACTCTCGACTGACGTTCGGTCAACTTTGAAGCAATTGTACCACATTTTTATTTGCGTTACCCCCATGGCTTCATTCCTAAAAACTTGCTAGGTCTTCCTGATGGTTTCAACTTGGGTATCACCTAGTTTTGGGCAAAATTTGATGCTGTAACTTTGACTTTTTCTGTCATCTTGAATCCAGGAACATGATGAGCATAAGATGCTCAATCGTGAACACTGGCTGGCTAACAGCCACTGATCGCTGGTGGCATCTGGCATTAATCACTCACGCGGACGAAGGTCCTGCACTGCTCTACATAAGACCCCGCCCTTATCCTCCAACTGGTTGGTCAGTAAAATAACTGTGGTCGGATACTTTCTGAACAGACCTCGTTGGTCCACTGGGTAGAAACGGTTGCTAGAGGAAATATGTCGTTGTGAGAAAATACCTCCATGTGGGGATTTGGTGTGTTCCAAAGGGGAAGGAATAGTCCATGTGAAACAAAATGTCTGTGTGGAGGGAAATTGGTTTATGGTGAAGTTAGGTCCATGGGAAACATGGGTTATTCAAGACAAAATGGGTCCATGGAGCAAAAATAGGTCCAAGAGGGAAAGTAGGTTCATGTGGGAAAATAGGTCCATGATGTCTTGGGAAAATAGGTCCACGATGTATTGGGCATAGAGGACCATGGAGGAAAGAGTCTGAGGGAAAATAAGTTCCATGGGGTAAATGGGTCCATGAGGGAAAACGGTTCATGGAAGAACATGGGTCAGTGGGATGATTTATAGATCCATGGGGGAAAATAGGTGGGTGGGGAGATGGCCCCTAGAGGGTGTAGCCAGAGACTACACAGGAGGCTTGGGAGGGTGATATATTTATTACACCTTAAAAGTCTCTAGTATGTTACTGATGCCGTTTTT
The DNA here is from genome assembly GCF_032717465.1 of Coenobita brevimanus. Taxonomy (NCBI): domain Eukaryota; kingdom Metazoa; phylum Arthropoda; class Malacostraca; order Decapoda; family Coenobitidae; genus Coenobita; species Coenobita brevimanus. The sequence goes on along the minus strand of NC_137036.1, from coordinate 3,081,909 downwards.
ATGTTAGCGTTATTTGCATCAGTAATATATCAATGTATAATGAGGTGTAATGTGCCAAATGTATCTCTAAGGAAGAGGTGTTACAAAGTCTCCAAAGCCACTGAGAGCATGACCTTACAACTCTGAGCATGATCACTGTTTGGCCAACTCTGTGGTTTCAGTTAAGATCCTTTGCTTATACATCTTTATTTATATATTATGATTGATCCTTGTTGTTTTGCAGGATAATATTTCCAGCTTGAGCCCAGAACTGCAGTTGATGTTAAAGAAGCACAAGAACAAGACTCACAGTTTTATCACCTGTTGCCAAGCTCTGCAGTATCAGTTGGATCAGTACCTTAGTCAACTGACTGAGTGGAACACTAGGCATTTGAACTTCAAGGAATTATTTAAGAGATTAGCGGAGCAAAATGAGACAGTGTTGAAACTAGTGGAACAAGAGAGAGCTAGTGTGCTGGAAATGAAAGAGGAAGGAAAAGAGGATGAGACCAAGTTGGTGGTATTGTTGGAAAACCTTAAAGATGTTGGTACAATTCAGGAGTCCATGACAGCCAGTGTTGAGGCAGAAGACTGTTTTGTGAAGGCTCAAGAATGGATCAACAAATGTCAAGGACTCTTCCCAAATGAAAATACAACCACTGCCATCAGAAAGGTAAGGCAGCATTTCCATCATCATCATAGTCATTATTATTATTATTATTATTATTATTATTATTATTATTATGTAGGGTACGTCCAGATCTTCCCGGACATGTCCAGCATTTAGGTGTCAAAATCTTCGTCTGGGAGAAATTTTAAAAATTCTCCAAAACTCCGGAATTTCAGCTTCCATCGCTTTTTCTCGAAAATATTAATATACCATTAATCTCCAATGAGAGAGAGAGAGAGAGAGAGAGAGAGAGAGAGAGAGAGAGAGAGAGAGAGGCCTTTGTTGTTTTCGTCAGCTGCTAAGTGTTGCCAACTTGGCTGGTTTAGTGCCAGCACCCGGCTAAAATGTCCTGCCTTTTCCTGCTGTTCAGTCACCGGCTTTTTTTTTTCTTCCATAGTGCTGTTATCGCCATAAAATAAATGGTAATTGCACACAATTATTGGCTTAGTTTTCGTTGTTACACTGTAGCATTTGTTATTCTTATGATCTTATCCTGCATCTAAGTTTTAGCATTTTTCAGTTATACTTTAGCCAGTTCTGTTCTCTGCCTGGTTTCCACTGTAAAATGATTAAAGACTGTGATACAGTACAGCAGTACTGATCTCTCTCTCTCTCTCTCTCTCTCTCTCTCTCTCTCTATATATATATATATATATATATATATATATATATATATATATATATATATCAAGGTTCCATAATGTCAAACGGCCAAAGTGTGTTGGGGGGCCGGGGGGATAATGGGTTTCAGCGGAGAGGTCCGGTATTTTTACTGTGCAGATATGGCAACCCTATTATTATTATTATTATTATTATTATTATTATTATTATCATCATTGTTTTTGGTGTTGCTGCTGTTTTTTTAGGTGAAGCCAGGATTACATGGGTTTCAAATGAGTGTAAATGATTGTGTGGCCTGTTCATTGGGCATTACCATCAACAAGTCGAGAGTCACGTAATTATAGTCTTTCAGTCTAGTGAACCACCCTAAAAGTTAACTCCCAAAACCTGGCACACCACATGTTGTACCCGGGGATATCTACAGAAACTGCTTGTTCTCAAACCACCATATATCAGCAGCTACACGACCTAGAACATTAAATAATAGACCAAAATATTCGCCAGTCCTTTGCCTCCACTGCATCTCAACACCCAGCCTTGGAGTTCCCGGGGCAGGGGAACCATAAAAGCCCCCACCATCTGCCCCTCACGTGGTGACGGCTAAGAGAGATGCCTGGAACCACTGTCTGTCCGACTCCTTCATTTCTGCAACATTTGAGGCCCTTCCTCTAACTTCCTCTCTGTTGAACACCACCTCTCTTCCTCTAAATCTCACCTTCCGTTCCTTACTGAGACTCAGCTGTCTGAAGCAACTGCCAGCAAACCCTTCTCTGTTTCCTCCTACTTTCTTTTTACTCACTTGAAAGCCGAAGGTGGCTGTTGTATATATTGCAATAACATACCTTGCTCTCGTGTTCCTGAAGCTGAAAGTCCAGTCATTCTCTGACTAAATATAAATGTGCTGTTTACTTATCCCCAAATTCTACTGACTATGAAAAAATTTCTATCTTGTAAGATGGAATACATCTTATCAATTTCTCCTTTCTCTGCAACCTCCATTCTAGGAGATTTTAATGTTCACCACCACCATTGGCTCTCCTCTCCTGTCAATGATCAATCCGGTGAACACGGCTACATCTTTTTTATCCCTAATGTCCTACAGCAGCTTGTACAGCACCCTTCCCGTATCCCTGACTGCCTTGGAGAGAGTTCCAAAGTACTTGACCTTTTCCTTATGCCTGATTCTTCTGCTTATGCTGTTAATCTTTTCTCCCTGTTGGGCGCCACTGATTACAATCTTATCACCTTAACCTGTTTTGTTGCTCCAGTAAGGCCTGTGGACCCTCCTAAGAAGCGGTGACTTTGGCCCTTTGGAGCTGCTGATTGAGAGCCCTTAGGCAGTACTTTGATTTTTCCTGGAACAATTAAAGCTTCCATGGCCGAGAGCCATTCGAGTGTGCCTCACACATTCCGGAGGTTATTCTCTTGGGTATGGAAACATACACTCTTTTATCCTGTGTTTAATGCAAAATAAAAACCTTGGTTTAATCATGCTTGTTCTAATGCTGTCCATAACAAGGAGAGGGTCTTCAAAAGGTACCAGAGCCAGCTCACCCCTGAATCTCATCTCTTTTATGTTTCTGCCAAAATCATGCTAAGTCAGTCCTTCGCTCTGCTAAAAATAATTTCATTCATACTAAGTGAACTCTCCAACTCGAATTCTTCACCTTCCTTCTGGTACCTTGCCAAAAACTTTCTAACAACTTTACTTCATCATCCTTCCCTCTTGTCCACTCTGATAGCTCTGTACCTGTTTCTTCTACTGATGAAGCAAAATTCTTCTGCCAGACTTTCTCTTCCAATTCCATCTAGGACGATTCCAATGCTGTTCCCCCAACACTTCCTCCCACAGACTTCCTCATGGATGAAATTCAAATTTCTTCAGTTGATGTGTTTTCTATCATAAGTGGCCTCAATACCAACAAGGCATATGAGCCTGATGGGGTCCGTCCTTATGTCCTTAAGAACTGTGCTTCTGTGCTAACACCCTGCCTTGGCAAACTCTTTCACCTTTGAATGTCAACTTGCACCTTTCTTTCTTGCTGGAAGTTTGCCCTTATTCAGCCTGTCTCAAAGAAGGGTAACCATTCCCAGTCCTCTAACTATCGCTGAATTACTTTAACATCCTGAATTTCTAAAGTTTTTGAATTTACTAACAAAAATGTTTTACAGCACCTTTTCAGTCATAACACTCCCGCACGTCAGTATGGGATGCTCCACTGGCAATCTTCTCACCTTCCTTTCAGACTCCTGGTCATCCTCCTTTCGAGACTTTATCAAAAGCTTTGCCTTTGCACTTGATATCTCAAAGGCTTTTGATCGAGTCTGGCAAAGATCTTTAATTTCCAAACTGCTCTCTTTCTGTTTCTATCCTTCTATCTATGCCTTTATCTGTAGCTTCCTTTCTGGTCATTCTACTGTCTAGCTGCTGTTGTTGACGGCCACTCGTCTTCTCCTAGGGCTGTCAGTAGTGGTGTTCCTCGGGTGATGCTGCTAGTGTTAGACTAAAGCTCAAAGTCGCTGCTACACATCATTCCTGTCGCGATCACGCTATGCCCGCTCGTTGGCGAGATATTTAAGATCAGGTTCTTTTTATACAGCTTTCGTATGTAATGTCTATCTATCTATCTATCTGTCTATCTATATACCTAGGCTGCTTCCCCCAAGGAAAGGGAGGTAGCCGAGACAGGACGACACACTCCCCATTTACTCATCCATTCAAACACATTCATTCGCATCTTAGCCCCAAGGGGAGAACGGACAGATCCTCACCGCACCACACCGCACAAGAGTCAACTGTATGTAATGTCATGGTATATAATGTTATGTAATTTTATGAACTGTTACCTTGTGTTGACAGATTCAGGTGGCCATCACTGCTGTTTGAAACACCTGAATGCTGCTGTTGATTTGATGGTAGAGGGATTACTATGCTATGGTATGCTGTGTTGTGTTATGACATGTTACCTCATGCTGGCAGGTTCATAAGGCCGCTGCTGCTGCTCTGAATACTGACTGCTGAAGCTGATGTGGTGGAGGAAGTTACTGTGTTATTCTGTTCTATGCTGTTCTGTGTTCTGTTATTGTATATATTATTTTGTCATGGTATGTTGACAGGCCCATTGCTGCTTGAACACTGTATCTGTTGATGCTTATGTGGCACTGTAGACATTTGGTATGGTATGCTGTGTGTTGTTATTTTGTTATGTTGGCAGGTTCATGAAGCCACCATTGCTGCTCTGAACACTGTAGCTGCTGATGTTGATGTGATGGAGGAAGTTCCTGTGTTATGCTATGCTATGCTGTTTTGTGGTCTGTTATGATGTATGTTATCATGCTATGTTGGCAGGTTCATGAGGCCGCCACTGCTGCTCTGAACACTGTAGCTGCCGATGCTGATGTGGCAGTAGAAGGAGTTACTATCACAGGGAAAGCCAAGCAAATCACAGGAGCACCACAACCTGTCCAAATAGATGTAAGTAAAACAGAATATAAATATAAACAAGAAGGATGACTCGCAGATGCAACACTTGTGTCAGAGGACCAGCCTTTGGCTTTGTCCTGTGACCTAGGCCTTGGACTGATTTGTTCCCTAAATTGAATTACTTCATTCTTGCCTGACCCTCAACATTGCCACAATGATTGGTGTAGATTGCATAAAAACTTTTAACTGGCTTTGTCACGTGACCTTGACCTTTTCCCTATTGTACCACAAAACGTTAGGCCAACCTCTTGGTTGACCATTATCCTTTCCATCAACTGTGGTCTGGATCAGATCAACACAGACACACACGGGTGAAATTTGATCATGCTGTGTGACCTTAACAGTTGTCTGAGTGTTCTTAAAATCGAATCCCTTCTTCCATGCCTTACTCTCAGTCCTTCCACCAAGTTTGGTTTAAATCTGATTAAAACTTTTTAATCTGCCCTTCCCCTGTGACCCAGACTGTTAAGAGTATTCCTACAGTGTAATCCTTTCATCCTTACCATACCCTAAAGCCTTCCACCAAGTGTAGTGTAAATATGCTGACCTTGCCATGTGACCAGACTTTGACCTTGCCCTGTGACCCTGACTGCTGATTAAATGGTCTTAAAACAGAATCCCTTCGTCCTTCTGTTACTCTCAACCGTCCCACCGAGTTAGGCCTAAGTCGAATCAAAGCTGTTTATGCTGACCTTGTCCTGTGACCTTGACATTAATCCCTGCCCTGTGACCTTGACATTAATCCCTGCCCTGTGACCTTGACATTAATCCCTGCCCTGTGACCTTGACATTAATCCCTGCCCTGTGACCTTGACATTAATCCCTGCCCTGTGACCTTGACATTAATCCCTGCCATGTTACCTTGACATTAATCCCTGCCATGTTACCTTAACATTAATCCCTGCCATGTTACCTTGACAGTAATCCCTGCCATGTTACCTTAACATTAATCCCTGCCCTGTGACCTTGACATTAATCCCTGCCATGTTACCTTGACATTAATCCCTGCCATGTTACCTTGACACTAATCCCTGCCATGTTACCTTGACATTAATCCCTGCCATGTTACCTTGACATTAATCCCTGCCATGTTACCTTGACATTAATCCCTGCCATGTTACCTTGACATTAATCCCTGCCATGTTACCTTGACATTAATCCCTGCCATGTTACCTTAACATTAATCCCTGCCATGTTACCTTGACACTAATCCCAGCCATATTACCTTGACACTAATCCCTGCCATGTTACCTTGACACTAATCCCTGCCATGTTACCTTGACAGTAATCCCTGCCATGTTACCTTGACATTAATCCCTGCCATGTTACCTTGACATTAATCCCTGCCATGTTACCTTGACATTAATCCCTGCCATGTTACCTTAACATTAATCCTTGCCATGTTACCTTGACATTAATCCTTGCCGTGTAACCCTGTCCTTTCTCTGCCTTTTAATCCAGTCCTTTCAGTCTTGGCTTATACGGAAATCATGGCCAAAGACTGATCTAAATCGAATACAAGCCTTGACATGTGGCCTTGGCCTTGGAGCAGGTGTTCTAAAGAACAACAGGTAACCCCCATGGCCGACCATCTGACTCTTCACCAAGTTTGGCTAAAGTCAGATGAAAGCTGTTTACATGGTTTTGTTTACACACACACACACACACACACACACACACACACACACACACACACACACACACACACACACACACACACACACACACACACACACACACACACACACACACACACACACACACACACACACACACACACACACACACACACACACATATATATATATATATATATATATATATATATATATACCTAGGCTGCTTCCCCCAAGGAAAGGGAGGTAGCCGAGACAGGACGACACACTCCCCATTTACTCATCCATTCAAACACATTCATTCGCATCTTAGCCCCAAAGGGGAGAACGGACAGATCCTCACCGCACCACACCGCACAAGGGTCAACTGCGCAATGCAATCAGTGACATCTGCACCAGGGCCCGACAGCAGAGCTGGTTTACCCCTGCCACATCATAACAGACCCATCCCCTTACCCGCACCTGACCTGACTAGCTGTTCAGACCAAATGCGGGAGAATATCCCCTCAGGGCTGCGTCATCACTTATTCATTCACAATTTCTCTCCATTTATTTCTGTCACGCACAGCCACTCTTCCTTGCTAAACAGACATCCCTCTCGCATCTAGCGCTCTCTTCACACTGTCCATCCATCCTGTTCGTGGTCTTCCTCTCAGCCTTACACCTCTCACATCAGATCTAGTTATCTTTTTCACCAATCGCTCATTATTCATTCTCTCCATATGCCCAAACCATCGCAACACCCTCTGCTCAACTCTACCAGCCATCACCCGAACAACTCCAGTTCTTCTTCGCACTTCATCATTTCGCACTTGATCCATACGCGTCACTCCACACATACTCCTCAGACACCTCATCTCCATTACATTCAAACTTTTCCTCTCTGCTACACCCATATTCCATGTTTCAACCCCATATAACGCAGTCGGTACCACAACACCCTCATACAGCCTTCTCTTTACATCCATTCTAAGCGAACGACATCTAAACACTTTTTTCATTCCTCCCAGCACCTTTCCTACTTCATTTATTCTAAACTTCACTTCTGCATCTATTCTTCCATCCACAGCAACATGTGACCCTAGATATTTAAAACAATCTACCTCCTCAAGCAACTCGCCATTCAAAACTGTATTCATCCCCCTACCATCTACCAACCTCGTACACTTCATCACTTTACTCTTATTCTCATTTACTTTCAATTTCCTCCTTTCACACACCCTTCCAAACTCCTAGCCCCCCTAATTCTTAAAACTTATCTAATATCTCAGCCGGGATTGTCGGGATGATAAATATATATATTTTTAAATATTGATTAAAAAGCATATAAATTTTTAAGGCTTTTGGGGCCCCCCTCAACTGGGGGCCCGGGGGGCAGTTTCAATCAGCCCCCCCCTCTCCCCCCCTCAGGTACGCCACTGATATATATATATATCTATATATATATATATATATATATATATATATATATATATATATATATATATATAAATTGGTCAACTTTACTGATTCATGATTTACTGTCCCATCAGAAGCATAAGGACTTGGTGCTAGGCAGATGCATTTCGGGCATGGGAATAACTTACTGTCTCCAAACACTGAAAGCAAAGTTAGCAGTCGCCATCCCTGAATGGCATTATGTGAGCAAATAACACCAACCATACCTCAGCTTTAAACTCGTACAGGCTACAGTCAGTTGGTGCACCTTAACTTACCAGACAAAGATGTGCCCATTTTCCAACAAAACAGTGGAAAGGCAAATAATTACACCTGTTAGGTGGACATAATTCTGGGAACATGAATGATGGGTGCGTCATCGGGTGGACCATTTCGCTTGGCATTCTGATGACAGTTTCCTGATTTTTGTAACATCTCTTTCCATGTTCCATAACCTTACATGACTTCATCAGTAGACGGAAAAAGGTCAGAATGGTACAGTGACGAAAAGCAGGTACAGACAGACACACAAGTATCTTCCCAAACTTTGACAAATGCATAGGGGAAAAGTTAAACCATATTATGAAACTCCCATTAATAGAGACAGGGATTTTTCATTGTATTCTGCCTGTTGTAAATTTCCTTCAGACAGAACTGGAAAGATAACTGTTTATTTGACTGTACAGTAGTATGGGTGGTGACCACAGAGGCCTGGTGATCTAGTGGGTTAAGGTGCTCCAAGTGGATGTGGACCATAAGGGTTCAGTCTGAGGGATGGTTGCTGTTTACTGAATACATTATACCCGTCAAGGAAGAGTGGCTGGTTTCCTTGCCGTTAATATCTGGACTGAATAGCATGACCCGGACTCCCTTGTGGGGGTAACTCAGGACTGGATGATGCATGGATAGATGGATGGATGATGTATGGATAGTTGGATGGATGATGGATGGATGATGTATGAATGGGTGATGGATGGATGGATGATGTATGAATGGATGATGGATGGATGGATGATGTATGAATGGATGATGGATGGATGGATGATGTATGAATGGATGATGGATGGATGGATGAATGATGTATAGATGGATGGATGGATGATGGATGGATGGATAGTTGGATGGATGGATGATGTATAGAAGGATGGATGGATGATGAATGGATGGATGATGGATGGATCGATGATGAATGGATGGATGAATGATGTATAAATGGATGGATGGATTATGTATGTATGGATGGATGAATGATGTATAGATGGATGGATGGATGATGGATGAATGGATGGATGTTGTATGGATGGACGGATGGCTGATGTAAGTATGTGTGGATGGATGGATGATGTAAGTATGAATGGATGGATAGATGATGTATGTGTGGGTGGAAGAATGGATTATGCATGGATGGATGGATGGATTATGTATGGATGGATGATGTATAGATGGATGGATGGATGATGTTTGGATAGATGGATGGACGAATGGATGGATGGATGATTTATGGGTAGATGGATGGATGATGCATGGATGAATGTATGGATGACGCATGGATGAACGTATGGATAATGTATAGATAGATGGATGATGTATGTAAGGATGGATGGATGCTGTATGGATGGATGGATGGATGGAAGGATGGATATTTATGTATGGAGGGAGGGAAGGTTTATGGATGTATGGACAACAGTATCATATTCTTGACCCCTTTAACAAGATAACATCATTCAATGCTTTCATCCCAAGAACATTTGCTTTAATCTTTCTGATACCAATTCTTCTTCCAGCTTTAATGAAGATCCTAACAGTGAAAAGACTTAGTGAAGGTTATATACAAAAACCACATCAGTTTAAGAGTTTAAGAGCTTATTTAGACATGGATAATATCCTTAGGAGAAAAGTGATGGAGCAATATATACGTCGTCAAACTGAATAAGCTAACTTATACATAGGCATGTAAGAATGGCGTGTGTGTCTGCTTTCTTTTCCTTGTAGTTATTTTGGTAGAAAACATTAAAGTAGGCCTTTGTTAAGCCCATACTGACCAACCAACAACATCGATCATCAGTGTAGATCACCCCATCCCGGTCCATCCTTCCCACTCTATTCCATCCACCCCACACTTTTTTTTTTTTTTTTTTTTTTTTTACATCCCGTCACACGACTAAAAAAAAAATCAGCGCATACCTCCGCTGATGCCGGATCCGGATCAGGATTCTTCCCAAAATTTAATAAATTCTTTCTTGGCCCTTGTCCCACCCTTCCAAAAAATTTCATTGAAATTAAAAAAGAATTTTTGGAGATACTGTGCAGTAGGATCTGGATCCGGACCAGGATCCACCCCAAAATTTAAATAATTCCTTCTTGGCCCATGGTCCACCTTCCACAAAATTCACTGAAAGTCATTGAGAACTTTTGAAGGTACTGTGCCGTAGGATCCGGATCCGCGCCAAAATTTAATTAGTTCTTTCTTGGCTGATGGCCCACCCTTCCACAAAATTTTATTGAAATTCACTGAGAACTTTCAGAGATATCGTGTGAACAAACAAACAAAAAATCCCAGATCACAACCAAAATCAAATGGATTATTCGTTGGGCCACACCCTACCCCTCCAAAAATTTCAGCCAAATCCGTTCATAACTTTTTGAACAATCCTGCCAACAGACAGACAAACCAACCAACGCGGGCGAAAACATGTACCTCCTGGTGGAGGTAAACAAGAAGGCGTTATTGGAGACGGTGGTAACTCACAAGCCTTCTGTGACACCTTTGGTTATACAGGTAAAACTAAATATACAAAATAAAACAAAGGCAATGAAACGAAGAGTTAAAATTCTGCTTTTCATTACTGTACAGGCAAAGGATGTCAGTGAGAGCCTCAAGAGTCGTAAGATGATTTATGGTGTCAAACAACATAAAGGTCGCAGGCTGTACGGCAAGATAGAATTGAAGAAAGTTGATAAGTCTAGTGAGACATTGACCCTGCATTGTTTACAAGATCAGCCTCTACCCAAGAATGCCGAAGTTGTACAGGTAAGCGTGTTTGGTCTGTTTGCTTAGTAACAGGTTGGGTTAGTTTGTTTGTTAGGCTAGTGTGCTGGGTTAGGTAAAGTGAGGTTAGGTACGAAAATAAGAAAAACATGGAAGAATAATCATCCCGGGAAAATCAAACTGAATGCATAGTGTAAAAATGTTGCACAGAGGGAAAGTCTGTGTACCGATGTGTGCTGGCTGTGAATTTATATCCTTGAGATATGAACATCTGTACAGGGTGGCGTATAAATAGCACTCCACTACAGATTTATCTTGGGGTATTTTGTGTGTTGTATGGACGGCTCAGTCTGCTGGGGTGGGGGTAGGTGTGACAGTGTTAGTAGGAAATGTAGAAATAATGCAGGGTAGACGTTGTCATCACTGATAGAGCCGTCCCCGCAACACACAAGAAATCACTAAGCAGAATGGAACATGAGCTGCCTTGTATTTAATTTTTGCTGACCCTACAATAGTGTATTCAGTTTAGAGGACTCAGAGTGAAGCAGTTAATGAAGACTAACACCTCCTGTCTGAAGGGTTTTCTTAAGCTATACCAAACTCTATTGGCAGCAGGGATGAAATTCATAATACTTCTTTGTGTTCAAGTGTTTTAACCTTATACTGAAAACTGGACAGCAGGATTCTCATTTTTTTTTTTTTTTTAATCAAGTTGTCTTTGTTTTATTTTTACCTTTTCTTATGTGTGTGAGGATGACACGATGATAAGATGTTTAATGGATGCAAGAGTATATAGAGGTTGGGGGAGTGGACTTTCTGACCACCAATTGGTGGTGGTCAGAGTCAAGGACCAAAGGAAATGGACAAATAGAAGAAGGAAAGGAAAGGAGGAAGTAGTTCATACAAGGACAGTAGAAAGGTTACAAGAGGATGAAAAAAAAGTCAGAATATAAGAGGGAAGTGGAAGAGCAATTGGGTAAGCATGGAGTGGAGAAGATGGAGGACGTGGAAAGTGTGTGCAAGATATTCACAGTAGAAATCTGTGCAGCTGTTAGGTGGTGTGTGGGGTGAAGAGAAGACGAAAGGCAGTGCAGGGAACAGCATGGTGGAATGAAGAGGTGAGAGAGGCTGTGGCACAAAAGAAGAACGTATATAGTGAATAGATAAGAAAAGGGCGTGGAAGAAGTTGAGAAGCGGAAGAGAGAGTTACATATAGAGAGGAAGAGAGAGGTAAAAAGATTAGTAAAAGAAAGAAGAGGGTGGATGAGGAATTTGGAAGGAATTTGAGTGTTAAGTGGAGGCACTGTACGAAATTTTTCTGGAAAGAGGTAAAGAGAGTTTGAGAGGGTGCCAAAGAAGTTAGTTGGGGAGTGAAAGATGGAAATGGTAGATTACTAGTGGAGAAGGGAGAAAAGGTGAACAGATGGAGAGAACACTTTAAGGCATTCTTGAACATAGAAAATGAAAGCAATGCGAGTATAAGTGGATGGGGAATGGCTGGGAGAAGGAGGGATGTGAGAAGAGAGGAAGAAATCAGTAGGATGGAAGTTATGGAAGCAATGAAGAAAGTCAAACTGGGGAAAGCCCCAGGAATTGATGGAGTGTGTGGTGAAATGCTGAAGCATGGGGGAGAGATAATAGTAGAATGGATGTGGAAGATGTGCAGATTGGCCTGGGAGGAAGGTAGAGTCCCGGAGGATTAGAAGTCAGGGATAATTATTCCCCTGTACAAAGGAAAAGGGGAAAAAGAAGTATGTGGTAATCATAGGGGCATTTCTCTTCTCAATGTAATAGGAAAAGTATACAGTAGGATACTTATTGACAAAGTTAGAGAAATAACAGAGGAATTAGTTGGAGAAGAACAGGGAGGCTTTAGGAAGGGAAGAGGTTGTGTAGATCAGATATTCATTCTTAGATCTTTAGTGGGAAAGTTTTTAGAGAAGGGAAAGAAGTTGTATGCGTCCTTCATGGATTTGGAGAAAGGATTTGACAGGGTGGATAGACAAGGATTGTGGAAAGCATTAAGAATATATGGAGTAGATGGGAAGTTGTTGAATGCTGTGCAGAGTATGTATGAGGGTGCTAAGGCTGCAATGCGTGTGGATAGTGAACTGAGTGAATTTTTCTATTTGAAGGTTGGCTTGAAACAGAGATGTGTCATGTCTCCATGGTTGTTCAATCTGTATATGGATGGGGTTTATAAGAGATACAAGGTAGGGATGTTGGAGGGGCCCTAGTGAGAGAGGGCAGTGTTTGGAAACTCCCTATACTGTTATTTGCAGATGATACTGTGTTGTTAAGTGAAGACTAAGGGGAGCTGCAAGGCTTGGTGAATGAGTCTGGGAGAGTGTGCATGAAACGGGATCTAAAGGTGAATGTAGGGAAGAGTAAAGTTATGGTCTTCGAGAGAAGTGATGTCAGTGAATGTACAGTGAGGATGGATGAAGAGGAAATGAAAAATGTGAGTGCGTTTAAGTACTTGGGTAGTGTGATGAATAAGGATGGAAGTTTAGAGGGTGAAGTTGAAGGGGTACAACAAGGAAGAAAGGTTACTGGTTCCTTGAAAGCAGTGATAAGAAACAGGGAAGCGGGCATGGAAGTGAAAAAGTTACTACATGACAGTACTGTGATACCAACTCTAACGTATGGAAGTGAAGCTTGGACCTTGTTGATGGTACACAAGTCAAGAGTGAGAGCAGTGAAAATGAGTTATTTGAGAGGAGCATGTGGAGTTACATGGAGAGACAGACTGACAAATGAGGATGTGAAGGAACGTTGTGGTGTGGATGTTGATGTGATAGGAAGCGTTAGGAGAAACACACTGAGGTGGTTTGGCCATGTGGAGAGGATGGAGAGTGAGAGGCTGACGAGGAGAGTGTATGTAAGGTGGAGAGGGGGGGGATAGGGAGGGGGAGGCCAAGGATGAGATAAAGGGATGGAGTAGAGAGGTATATGAGACAGGAGGCTGTGTGCTGGGAGCAGTGCGGTGAAATGGTGGGGGACAGGGCGATATGGAGGCGATTTGTTTGTGGCCACCCCTTACGGAATTAAGGCGTCTGGCAATAGATAGATAGATAGACCTTTTCTTGTCATTCTCTTTTTCTCCTTTCCTGATTCTGTTCCATTGCTAAGGTCGTACCATTCTAAAGTGGCGGTTTTGGTGGGGCACGAACCTCTGTACAGTGTTGCCACATTTTCCATACTCGCGATGCCTCTCTCTCTCTCTCTCTCTCTCTCTCTCCTGGGGGGATGTGCATCACCCTAGGGAATTTTGTTTCTTTTATGTCTTATAAACTTGTGCTTTCATTTCTTTATTTTGTTTTTTATTATATTATTGTTTTACATATGACGCCAGATGACCTCGGTGTTACGGCGCCTTTTCATTCAATCATTCTCGCCCTCCTTCCTTCCCTCCCTTCATCTTTCCCTCAGCTTGACAATGCACTCAACACTGCCCCTGGCCTGCCTTCTCTCTCTCTCTCTCTCTCTCTCTCTCTCTTCTGGGGGAGATGTGCGTCAATTTTGTTTCTTTTATGAGTGACTTATAAACTTGTGCTTTTATTTATTTATTTTTTTTATTATATCTAATTATGTTGAAAAATATTATTGTTTTACATATGGCGCCAGATGACCTCGCTGTTGTGGCGCCATGATTTGTTTTCATTCAGTCACTCTCTCCCTCCTTCCTTCCCTCTTTTCCTCCATCTCTCACTCAGCTGCACTCAACACTGCCCCTGGTCTGCCTCCCTCTCCCCCTCTCTCTCTCGTATGTGGTATTTTAGGATATATTTTGGTTATTTTCTTTTACGTTATAATGTACATATTGTAAATCTGACTTTATTTCCACACCACCCAGGAGGTTAAAGTCTTGGCGCGTTTTTTTTAAGAGGTGTTCCCAAACAGGCCTAGTAATCCTCTATCCCTCACAGATGACCAGGTCGGACTGGGTGTGTGTGAGTGTTGCCGCTCACGAGGGTTTAGTGTATATATTTTTTTTACTAAGAAACTGGCATATATTTGCTTATATTCCTGCACATTATCTTATAATCATAATTGTGACATTATTACCAACCCCAGAAAGACGGTAACAGCCAATAAAAGTGACTACTTTTTTTAAGCAACACTGTAAAATAATTATGCCACGTTTCTGTATTGCCGTATAAATATTTTACGCATAATCAGTTTACTGTTCTTTCATATATTATAATACACACGTTACCACTATATTCTTATGTGTTTATCTTATTGTGATGCCTATTACATATATCAGAGCCGTTCACATAGCGGGTATGGAACACGTGGCACCACTGTACAGAGGTTCGTGCCCCACTCAAACCGCCACTTAAGATTGGTACCACCATAGTAATATGTACAGTATTTGCTTTGAATTAATAATATATTGTCTTTGATACATAGCGTTGGGTCCATTTGGTTCAATTCTGTATCGTAATTTCTGAAGTATGTAAAGAATGTGTGTGTCTGGCCTCGTTACTGTGGTTTGCAAATAGATACAGAGTAAATATCCAGTGACCATGACGCTCCAAAGATGCAAGTAAAAAGTTAGGTGTGTGTCCCTCCTTCATGATTCAAGATGGTACCATGAAAGGAAAAATTATACCCTCTGTGAATAAGTGTTTGTGAAGACACGACAGAGTCAGCCCGACCTGGGTCCTATTTAGTTTTGGATACCTGAAGAAGATATAAGCTAGACTAAAACTGTTGTATCTTCATAATAGACATCAAGCTTGTTTTATTAAGTCACCCAGTATTAACTAAATAGTCATTAATAGTTGTGAAGTTGATTCATAGTAATTTGTAGACTAAATTGCAGTGAATGCACGGGAAAACACTAAACAGCCGCATGCCCAAATGTAAACCAGGTGTTTGACTGGTAAAAGGAATCAGATGTCGCAGTAAATTACCTTTTTTTTTTTTTTTTTTTTTTTTTTACGTAAAAAATGCTCCGTCTTTACTGTTAGATGTCTGGCCTTAAGTATAGATCCTAAGACTGCTTAGTTATAGCAATGCATCACATTACTTTGTTCCTCTCTATCCTTCTGTACCCCCTCTTTGCTCCAGTTCTGAAAAAATGGACTGAAGTTGTAAGAAGGACCTTACTGATAAATAAATAATATATATATATATATAAGATATGTGGAACGCATATAGGGATTGCTTCGTTAGGAATGCTAAAGCGGTGTGTGGTGTGGCAAGAATACAACAAAGAAGAAAGGTACAGCATGGTGGGATGATGAGGTTAAGAGAACAGTGGAGGAAAAGAGGAAGATGTGGCTAAAGTGGTTACAGGACAGGTGTTCAGTTGAAATAAGAACTGAGTATATTGAAAGCAAGAAGCACGTAAAGAGACTAGTGAAGAGGAAAAAGAAGGAGGTAAATGGTGATCTAGAAACAAAAATGAATGCAAACTACTCTGAAAATAGGAAGTTATTCTGGAAAGAGGTGCGGAAATGTAGAAGTGAAAGCAGAAAGAAATGTGATGGTGTGAAGGATGCAGATGGTAGATTATTAACCCATGGGGATGAAGTGAGGACCAGATGGAAAGAATATTTTGAAAGCCTGATGAATGGAAGTAGAGAGAGCAGAGCGGCTATAAACATGATTGGTTTGGGGGGGGGTGCAGGAAAAGAATGCAGTGCCAGGAGACGTGACACTCGCACAGACGTGACACTCGCACAGGTGAAGAGTGCTGTGAAGTGGCTGAAAAATGGGAAAGCTGTTGGGGCTGATGAGGTGCATGCAGAGATGATTAAGTGTAGTGGAGAGAGTGTAATGAAGTGCTTGTTGGAGATATGTAAGAAGGCATGGATGAGTGAAACTGTGCCAGCAGAGTGGAGAAAGGCAGTGATTGTACCCCTGTACAAAAATAAAGGTGAGCTAAGTGAGTGCAAGAATTATCGTGGCATAAGTTTATTGCGTGTGGTAGGGAAGGTATATGGAAGAATTACTATAAAGAGAGATATCAGAAGTCCTTGTGAGTGATGAACAGGGTGGCTGTAGGAGTGCCAGAGGATGTGTGGATCAAATATTTGCAGTGAGACAGATAGAAGAGAAGGCTTGTGAGAAGGACCATAAGGTGTTTATGGCATTCATGGATCTGGAAAAAGCATAAGACAAAGTGGACAGAGAGGGATTGTGGAAAGTTTTGGCATGTACGGTGTAGATGGTAAGCTGCTAGGTGCCGTCAAGAGTTTTTATGATGGTAGTGAAGCATGTGTAAGGGTTCATGGGTATCTAAGTTCACGATCGGTGTGGGCGAGCGACAAGGTTGTGTGATGTCCTCATGGTTGTTCAGTATATTATGGACTGTATGATGAAAGAAGTTAAAACACGAGTAATGGAGAGGGGGATGGCGTTGGTAATGAATGGTGATGGATAGAATATCTCAAATTTGTTGTATGCTGATCATGCAGTGCTACTTGCAAATACCGGACAAGCACTTGGTAGGCTAGTGCAGAGTATTGCTGATGTCTCTGAGTGTCGTTCCTTGAGAGTAAATGTAGAAAAGAGTAAAGTGATGGTTATTGAGAGAGGAAGTGACTCCCAGTGTGATGTTACAGTGCATGGAGAGAGACTGGAATTGGTGAGAGAGTTCAAATACCTGGGTACAGTGATAGAAAAGAGAGGAAAATGTGCAAAATAAGTTGAAAGTAGAGTGACACAAGGAAGAAAGGTAGCTGATGCAATGAAGGTCTTGACAAGAAACAGAGGCTTGAGTGTTGCAGCTGCACGAGGCTTACATGAAGGGGTGTTAGTGCCAACTTTAACATATGGATGTGAGCCTATGGTGTGGCATGAAAATGAAAAGTCAAGAGTAAGAGCAGTGGAGATGGGACTGCTGAGGAATGTATGTGGAGAACAGAGGGTGAACAGGATGCTAAATAATGTGATTCGTGAAAGATGTGGAGTGAGGAAGTCTGTGGACACCAGAATTAAAGAGAGTGTACTGAGATGGTAGAGTCATGTGGAGCGAATGGATAACAACAGAGTGGTGAAAAAGGTATATCTGAGCGAATCTGAAGGAGGGAGGAGGCGAGGTAGGCCAAGGAGGTGGAGAGATATGGTGGATGACTGTGTGAGGAAGAGAGGTTTGGAAATCGGTGAGGCTAGGGAACTGACAAGAGATCGAGCTGGCTGGATGAATGTTGTGAGAAGTGCATGATCAGGGATTTAGCACACCTTTCTAACGTGGCAGCGTCCAGATTGACTCCATCGGATACGTTTCTGAAGCTATAGAACATGGTGAATGTTTTTGGCGTATCCAATGGAGCCAGGATTCCGGGGGCTTCAATGATGAGTGAATGGAAGCATGGCCCAGTAGACTGAGCAAATCTGGGCTGTCTGGACATTGCTACTCCTCACCCGCCCTAGGGTGGGAAAGGAGGTCCGGATGATGATGAATGATTTCATATACAGATAGATAGATAGATAGATAGATAGACAGATAGATAGATGGATAGACAGAGACTTTAATATGTAGATAGACAAAAAAATTATATATATATATATATATATATATATATATATATATATATATATATGTGTATATATATATATATATATATATATATATATATATATATATATATATATATATATATATAATGCCAAACGCCTTAATCTTGTAAGGAATGGCCACAAACAAATCGCCTCCACGTCACCCTGTCCCCTGCCATTTCACTGCCCTGCTCCCAACTCACACCCCCCTCTCTCATATACCTCTCCACTCCATCCCTCCATCTCATCCTTGGCCTCCCCCTCCCTCTCACCCCCTCTCCATCACTCACATACACTCTCCTCGTCAGTCTCTCGCTCTCCATCCTCTCCACATGGCCAAACCACCTCAGTGTATTTCTCCTAACGCTTCCTATCACATCCACATCCACACCACAACGCTGCTTCACATCCTCATTTGTCAGTCTGTCTCTCCATGTGACTCCACATGCTCCTCTCAAATAACACATTTCCACTGCTCTCACTCTTGACTTATGTCTCTCCAACAAGGTCCAAGCTTTACTTCCATACGTTAGAGCCGATATAATACTATGCAGCGACTGTTTTACTTCCATGCTCACTTCCCTGTTTCTTATCACTACTTTCAAAGAACCAGCAACCTTTCTTCCCTGTTGTACCCTTTCAAGCACTTCAACCTCTAAACTTCCATACTTACTCATCACACTACCCAAGTACTAAAACGCATTCACATTTTCCATTTCCTCCTCATCCAGCCTCACTGTACATTCACTGACTTCACCTCTCTCAAAGACCATCACTTTACTTTTCCCTACATTCACCTTTAGATTCCGTTTCTTACACACTTTCCCAAACTCATTCACCAAGCCTTGTTTTTCCCCTTCATCTTCACTTAACTTGGCTAAAAATTGCCGTCTCTACATTTGGAATGCTAAGTTGTAATACTAGAGTAATACTAGAACATGATGCTAGTTATGAAGAAGTGCAGTGGAAAGATTGTAGAGCCATATCACTGTCTTTTTCTGATAATGATCTACATGAAATAACATAAGGTACAGAAGGACAATAACCTGAGCCAAGTTAGTGTAAAAAACTTATTACACAAAGTGCACCAACGGTGAGACAGCAGCTCTCATGAACACTGGAATAGCAGCTGTTGTGAATATTTAAATGCTTGAGTTACAAAAATTTGAAGAGTTATCCTGTATATTCCAGTAGTCTTTAATCAGTTTTTATGTCCTGGAGCATCTCTAGGAGCGGTTTACTCTGTCTGTTGCACTAATGACTTGCAGACACGAGGTGCCTTACTCCGGTATATAGTAGTGATATTAGCAAAGGCTGACCACACAGGTGGATCCAGGAGTGTTGCCCATGGTGCCTGGGAAACACCCCTGTTTTGTTACAGTACTTTACATAAATATATTACAGTTAAGACGTTTATTTCTTCCCAAAAATATAATCTAAACAATCCTTGGTTGACAAGGACTTCTCCTTTAGCTGAGATATTGGAGGAGTTGAATCCTCATTACTTTAGAATGTGACGTGGTCAGTACTCCAGAAATATTCCTGGATCCATTCCTACACACCACACCACACAATACACCACATCAAAGATCATAATTGTATCTAGTACTTAAGTGCTTGTTATAACACACCATGTAATGTGGTCAGTCATTCTCGGTCACACTCTATGTTCATACATGCGTATATAAATTGTATTTATTTATCTAATCTATTTTTATCTTTTGCTTAGGTGGATGAGTTGCTTAGACATTTCCCAGGCAAGGGGACGGCATTCCTAGACTTTTCCTGGAATAATATGAGAAAAAGTGTCCGTATCAACGTGCATGGCACCCCACTGGGAGAACAGTTTCTCCTGTTATGCTCTGGTGTGCGGGGTCCCTCCTACCTCAATACCAGGATGTTAGGAGTGAAAAAGTGTGATGGAAGAGGTATGAAATGTGAGACTCTATTTGGTGGTGACTATGAACACAATAATGGAAAAGGAGGAGCACCCATTCTTTCAAGTCTCCAAGGTAACTATCATGAAGCCGGTGTTGTGGGTAGCATTGGGTGTTGGTGCGATGAAAAACACAACACAGATGCTCAGTTTCACATTGTAATTCAGGCTCCTGAATCACCACAACATAATACAGAGGTATTGAGGAACAATATTGTGCAGAACATTCTCAACCTGCGATACACTCTGAAGAGTCATTCTGCAAGGAGAAGGTTGGATGATGTTAAGCGTAGCGTTAATATTTTACCCAACGAACTGAACGAAAAGGCATCAATGAATGAGTTCACAGATATTGAACGTAACATTAATGCTTTGTTGAAAGAAAAGAACCAAGCTGAAACTGAAAGGTTGGTAGATATTTGGTATAGCATTAAGACTTTGTTCAACACACTGAAGGAGGATGCTGCGAGGAGAGATATTTTCAGTGGATTCCACTTGTTTGGTAATGTGACAGAAGGGATGAATGTAATTCGAGAAGTTGCATTTCAACGACTTAAAGGATACAAAGTGGAAATTGTGGACTGTGGCGTTGATATTAGTAAACGTTAGTGAATCAGCTTACCCAGGATGTAATTGGAAGAACCGGTGATGGATTTTCAGACTTATGTGTGGTTTGTTAACTTCACTACCACGCCGCACTGTGAAGCTGATTGGAATTGTCTAAAAACAGGAACAAGAAAATAAAAACGATGATCTTGGTCTGAAGAGGATCATGTCTGGTGAAGGAAAAAGAAATCTTCAAACTCATACATTTCCTCTGCCGGACTGACCAGAGTAAATGGATACAAACACTGTCCAGCTGGTGAGAAATTTGCTTATATGACATCCATTTAATACAACGCCTGGTGGTCTAGTTGGTTAAGGCGCTCCAGCCAGCTGTGGCCTGCGAGGGTTTATATCCAAGGGACTGGATGGTTGGTAATATTCAAGGAGACCTGGAACCACCTTATTTTGTGATAGTCATTGTTTTTCTTTATCAGAGCTCTGCAGATGACTTTCTTTTTTCTGGGTGCGTTTTTAAGTTTCGATGTTTCTTTTATGAGTAATGAATAAAGTTTAAAAAGCAGTCTTTGTTTACAACCGCAACGGCGCGTGCACCCAGGACAGACGGACGCCATTTTGTGTACCCAGGACAGACGGACGCCATCTTGTGCACCCAGGACAGACGGACCCCATCTTGTGCACCCAGGACAGACGGACGCCATCTTGTGCACCCAGGACAGACGAACGCCATCTTGTGCACCCAGGACAGACGGACGCCATCTTGTGCACCCAAGACAGACGGACGCCATCTTGTGCACCAAGACAGACGAACGCCATTTTGTGCACCAAGACAGACGGACGCCATCTTGTGCACCAAGACAGACGGACGCCATCTTGTGCACCCAAGACAGACGAACGCCATCTTGTGCACCAAGACAGACGCCACCTTGTGCACCAAGACAGATGGACGCCATCTTAGAGCGCCACTTCGGTACTAATCTCCCCTCGTCAGTGCTGACTTATCCAAACCTAACCCAAAATATCCCAACTTAACCTACCCACACTTAACCTAATTTGCCTTAACTTATATTTTTGCAACTTAGCCAGATTCATCCAAACCTAATCCTAGTCTAATTTGACCTAACCCAACCTAATCTGTTTTTTCTAACCTAATTTACTCTGGCCTAACCTAAGCTAATCCTGATGTGCTGGTTACACTGTTTATAAAATTGTGACGCCGCCACAATGCAGCGAGGGAGGCCCGGCCCGTCTATCCCTTATCTAAAACATATTGCCTTGTTTATTTCCTTATTTCTTGTTTATTTTCGGATCATCTTCATACTTGCAAACGCACTTCTGTACACGTTTATAAAGTCTCTGGATCATTCCAAAGCTAGGTAACAACTTTTTGTAAATACTTAAGAGGTGGTCCCACATGTCCTTGAGGCATACTGGATTGTTTGGGGTTTATTGTTAACCTATGTCAGTTGAGGCACAGCGACCAGACACTCGCCTCAAATGTCAGGACTAAGTATTATAGCCTCGAGCTTCACTGTTCCTGATGCAGCAGTGAAGGATTGGATGACAGACTTGATGTGGAAGCATCTGTAATAATGTAACCATCTCACGCTCAGGATAACTCTTGTATTTTGTTCTATAATATCTCTTGTATTCTGCTGTAGCTAACATCAGGCATTTCTGTTCAGCTGCGTAAGTCATGGGATGTCTTAATAACAGTACTGTTTTACTCTCATAATCAGCACAACGCAAGTGGTGTATTGTAGCTAACTTCAGACGATTTTATTCACCTGTGTAAGTGGTAGTAGCCGAGTGTTAATAATGGCACCGCTTACCCCCTCATGCTTGGGATAACTCTAATATTCCATTCTGGCAAAACAGACGATTTTATTCAGCTAACTTAATCATATTGTAGTGCAGTTCCTTCAGCACCTTTATACAAGCTGGCCCATAAATACTGCCCCACTAGAAACTTGCCTGATGTTACCTTCTGTTATGGGGACGGCTCAGTCTGCTGATGTGGGTGTGGATGTGGCAGAGTCAGTAAGGAATGAATGGCAGAGTCAGTAAGGAATGAATGGCAGAGTCAGTAAGGAATGAATGGCAGAGTCAGTAAGGAATGAATGGCAGGGTCAGTAAGGAATGAATGGCAGAGTCAATAAGGAATGAATGGCAGAGTCAGTAAGGAATGAATGGCAGAGTCAGTAAGGAATGAATATATGATACGCGGTGACACAGCTGACTAGGCCGTCCCAGCAGTATACAAGAAAGTACATGTCATAGTGGAAGTGAAGTATATGGACCAAGAGTAGTGTTATATATGAACCAAGAGTAGTGTTATATATGAACCAAGAGTAGTGTTGTATATGAACCAAGAGTAGTGTTGTATATGAACCAAGAGTAGTGTTATATATGAACCAAGAGTAGTGTTGTATATGAACCAAGAATAGCATTATATATGAACCAAGAGTAGTGTTATATATGAACCAAGGGTAGTGTTATATATGAACCAAGAGTAGCATTATATATGAACCAAGAGTAGCATTATATATGAACCAAGAGTAGTGTTATATATGAACCAAGAGTAGCATTATATAAGAACCAGAAGTAGCATTATATATGAACCAGAAGTAGCATTATATACGAACTAAGAGTAGTGTTATGTATGGACCAGCTTTGTATCTTTGCCTGTGTCACGTAGGTCAGTGGCAGAAAAAGACAACGGTGTGGGGCCACACCCTTTCCATAAGACTTCTTCAAGAGTGGCACCATACACTATTATTAATCAGTTGTTAGAGCTCAATGCTAAAGATGTTGATGTGGTAATTTTAGGCCAAGTTAGAGTAAAAAGAGTGTACTGTTCATGTATAATCGCTCCAAAAAGCATCTGAGAAATTTCCGTCTTATTTTGAAACAGTGGAAAAAGCGTTTAAAAATAATCATCAGAAACATATCATTGTGTATGCCTGCTGTTTGAACATAAAGGATACTGTATACAGCATAAGAAAAACACTGTCCATTCGGAAATATTTGTCTTAAGAAAAACTGTGTAAATCAGTAACAGTCACTGTGAAACTGTCGATCCCCTGGTGTCAGATGCTTTTTGGAGCTGAGGTACAGTCGTATGCAAATGTCCGTGTGCCTCCCCTGCCTTTCTCAGTGCCAGATTCACAGACGCTAGAGTGACAGTGGACAAAGATGCATATTACCCGCAGTGATATGCACCTTAGTTCACCACGTCACAGTTAATGCTTAAAGAGCCGTAGTGGACAAAGGTACATGTTATCACCCACAGATGAGTGATTATGAGTGAGCGAGTGGATTTTACTGTCGGTGTATGGTCGGGAAAGTACTGTATAATGAGCGGCCTGGTCCACCCTGACTGCCACGCTTTTCAAAGACTAATAACGTTTTGCCTAATAAAGCAAAAACAGTGATTTCTTTTTCTCTAGATGCTAGGTTGATCAACTCAATTTTGTATTCTGTGATACACAGAACCATTATTGTACCTTAACACTGTGCAATTGCAAGAAAGTGTTTTTCAAAGATTCTGTAACAAGACATAGCACGGATTTATGTAGGATTACCTTTGATGTGCCTCTGTACCACTCACCCAAGTAAACGGTCTGTGGCTAAGAGGTACAAAAACATAAAGCTTGTCCTCAACTTCAGTGTTCATCCTGGCTCCCTCCTCCCTCCTGATTTCCCTCCTTCACCCTTCTTCCCTTTACCCCTTCCTCCTTCTCTCTCCCCTCATCCCCCTTTCTTTCCTTTTCTGATCTCCCTTCACATTTCACTCACTTTTCTTCCCTCTTCCACGTGAACCGAATTTCCCAGTATTGCCCTTCCTCTGTGAGAATTTATGCTTTTCTCTCTTCTAACCTTTCACCCTTTTCTTCTCTCTCTCTCTCTCTCTCTCTCTCTCTCTCTCTCTCTCTCTCTCTCTCTCTCTCTCTCTCTCTCATTTTGGCAAGGTGAATATAGATAATTTTGGATATAATTTCTGCTTTACCCCAGTTATATAGGCTATGTTGTATGAATCAAGTCACTAATAAAAAGAGATTTATTCAGTCCTCTTGTTTGCTATTGCCTTTCCCTATGAATGATTCCCGTTTAATATTGTTCTTAATCTCTTCAACCCGGTAGACGTCTTTTTGTATTACTCTTCTTGCCGCCAAACAAATTTATTCAACTGAAAGATTCATTGTATACAGGTTGACCAAAATTAGACTCAGCGGGTTGATTGTGATTACGAACTGGTAAAATAATGACCTTGGATACAACGTGATTCTTTATGTGGTCCGCAGACAGAAAAAAACGAACTAAAAGATATGAAACTTTGGTCTAGACTTCAGGGAAATTATTAACTCCAGATGTACAGATGGACTCAAGATCTTCCCAGTTCTGTCTGAAGAAAATTTACAACAGGTGAAATAATATGAAAACCCTATGGCTCTACTAGGCCGTGTTTCAGATGGTTTAGTTTTTCCGCTATGTATTGGTCAGACTTTGGGAAAGTACTTGTGTGTCTGTCTGTACGTCCATATCAGACCACTTCTTCGTGATTAACACTATATACCAGTGTTAATACCTTGCTGTCCCGGCAATATCTGCACAGCTGGCCAAAGTGATGTCTCAATTGACAATAACCTTCACTCGGGATCTGGTATCTGGCAACCACCAGGGTCTAAATAATTTTGCCTTCTGTGACATCGAAGAGGAATGTATATTATGAAACACAGGTACAAATAATTAATTACTAAGTGGTAATGCAATATATATGGATTCTAGTAGGTGGAAGTTCTGAAATCCTGCAATTAAGGAATTTGGAAGGAATTTGAGTGTAAAGTGGAGGGACTGTAAGAAAATGTTCTGGAAAGAGGTGAAGAGAGCAAGACAGGGTGGAAGTGAGGTTAGCAGGCGAGTGAAAGATAAAAATGATAGATTACTAGTGGAGAAGGGAGAAAAAGTGAGCAGATGGAGTGAACACTTTAAGGAATTGTTGAACATACAGGATGGAAGTAATGCGAGCATAAGTGGCTGGAGAATGGCTGGGAGGAGGAGGGAGGTGAGAAGACAGGAAGAAATCAGTAGGATAGAAGTTGTGGAAGCAATGAAGAAAGTTAAATTGGGGAAAGCCCCAGGAATTGATGGAGTGTGTGGTGAAATGCTGAAGCATGGGGGAGAGACTGTAGTAGAATGGATGTGGAAGATGTGTAGATTGGCCTGGGAGGAAGGTAGAGTCCCGGAGGATTGGAAGTCAGGTATAATTATTCCCTTGTACAAAGGAAAAGGGGAAAAAGAAGTGTCTGGTAATCATAGGGGCATTTGTCTTCTTAATATAATAGGAAAAGTGTATGGTAGGATACTTATTGATAGAGTTAGAGAAAGAACAGAGGAATTAGTTGGAGAAGAACAGGGAGGCTTTAAGAAGGGAAGAGGTTGCGTAGATCAGATATTCATTCTTAGATCTTTAGTGGAAAAGTTTCTACAGAAGGGAAAGAAGTTGTATGCGGCTTTCATGGATTTGGAGAAAGCATATGACAGGGTGGATAGACAAGGATTGTGGAAAGTATTAAGAATATATGGAGTAGATGGTAAGTTGTTGAATCCTGTGAAGAGTATGTATGATGGTGTTAAGGCTGCAGTGCGTGTGGATGGTGAACTAAGTGAATTTTTCTCTTTGAAGGTTGGGTTGAAACAGAGATGTGTCATGTCTCCATGGTTGTTCAATCTGTACATGGGTGGGGTAATAAAAGAGTTACAAGGTAGGATAGTGGATGTTGGAGTGGCCCTGGTGAGAGAGGATAATGTTTGGAAACTCCCTGTACTGTTGTAGTGGATGTTGGAGTGGCCCTGGTGAGAGAGGATAATGTTTGGAAACTCCCTGTACTGTTGTTTGCAGATGATACAGTGTTGTTGAGTGAAGACGAAGGGGAGCTGCAAGGCTTGGTGGATAAGTTTGGGAGAGTGTGTAAGAAACGGAATCTAAAGGTGAATGTAGGGAAGAGTAAAGTGATGGTCTTTGAGAGAGGTGAAGTCAGTGAATGTACAGCGAGGTTGGATGGTGAGGAATTGGAAAATGTGAGTACGTTTAAGTACTTGGGTAGTGTAATGAGTAAGGATGGAGGTTTGGAAGGTGAAGTGCTTGAAAGGGTACAGCAGGGAAGAAAGGTTGCTGGTTCTTTGAAAGCAGTGATAAGAAACAGGGAAGTGAGCATGGAAGTGAAAAAGTTACTACATGACAGTATTGTGATACTAACTCTAACGTATGGAAGTGAAGCTTGGACGTTGTTGGAAAGACACAAGTCAAGAGTGAGAGCAGTGGAAATGAGTTATTTAAAAGGAGCCTGTGGAGTCACAAGGAGAGACAGGCTGACAAATGTGGATATAAAGGAGCGTTGTGGCGTGGATGTGGATGTGATAGGGAGTGTTATGAGGAACACACTGAGGTGGATTGGCCATGTGGAGAGGATGGAGGGTGAAAGACTGACGAAGAGAGTGTATGTGAGTGAGGTGGAGGGGGGAAGAGGGAGGGGGAGGCCAAGGATGAGATGGAGGGATGGGATGGAGAGGTATATGAGAGAGGGGGGTGTGAGTTGGGAGCAGGGCAGTGAAATGGCGGGGGACAGGGCGACGTGGAGGCGTTTTGTTTGTGGACACCCCAAAAGGGATTGAGGCGTCTGGCAATAGATAGATAGATAGAAGAATCAACAACATCAGTCATACGAAACAAACTGACATACAGACCATCTTTTGGGAAATTAAGGAGAAGAGTTCGGAGTTCGTATCTAACATTACAGGTCTTTTCTGCTGTGAGCGATAATTTACATGTTCTGACGTCATTCTCTTTCCTTGGCCAGCAAAATATTTATAACCTGAATCCCAAGAAAACTTTGAGGACATATCTGTGAAAAGAAAGTGGCATACACACATCGCCGGGGGTTAAAAAAAAAAAAAGTTGATATAAACATGTGAATACACTCTTGATATGATAAACATGTGAATACACTCTTGATATGATAAACATGTGAATACACTCTTGATATGATAAACATTTGAATACACTGTATATGATATGATAAACATTTGAATACACTGTATATATGATAAATATTTGAATACACTGTATATGATATGATAAACATTTGAATACACTGTATATATGATAAACATTTGAATACACTGTATATATGATAAATATTTGAATACACTGTATATGATATGATAAACATTTGAATACACTGTATATATGATAAACATTTGAATACACTGTATATATGATAAACATTTGAATACACTGTATATGATATGATAAACATTTGAATACACTGTAGCTGATATGATAAACATTTGAATACACTGTAGCTGATATGATAAACATTTGAATACACTGTAGCTGATATGATGAACATTTGAATACACTCTTGACATGATAAACAGTTGAATACACTGTATATGATATAATAAACATTTTAATACACTCGATATGATAAATATTTGGATACAGTGTGGATACATAATAAACATTTGAATACTCTCTGGATATGATAAACATTTGAATACACTCTGGATATAATGTCAGGACTCCATATCATAATAATACAACTCATAGCATGATACATAGATAGATAGATAGATATATAGTGTAATAAACAGGAACATCAGCCAAGGTGTGGGAATAGGTAATATGTCAGCGAGAGTCGACCAAAGGAAATGTGTTTGCGATTTCAGTGGAAAAGGAAATGTGTCCTCATTTCTGTTACGAATGCCACACGTACATTATGTCACCGGAAACGCTACATACACACAGACACACAGGCTTCTCGAACATTCACATGTGTCTTGCACACGTGACACTAGCCCTCGTAGAGTGGGATGGAAAAGCCAGAGGGTCAGAAGGGGGCTAGCCATAGAACCGAAAGGTTGTACAGACAGGAGAGAAAAGAGGGGTCCGACGAGACTTAGCTAGTAAATTACGTTCCTGTGTAATACACTG
This sequence comes from Coenobita brevimanus, assembly GCF_032717465.1. Taxonomy (NCBI): domain Eukaryota; kingdom Metazoa; phylum Arthropoda; class Malacostraca; order Decapoda; family Coenobitidae; genus Coenobita; species Coenobita brevimanus. The sequence goes on along the minus strand of NC_137036.1, from coordinate 3,053,102 downwards.
CTCAACTTAAACTTTTCCTTGAAGATAATAAGCTACAATCAACACCCTGTATCCATCTTTAACTTCTCCTGCCTTCGACTACACGATCTCAAGATTTACATATTATATGGTCAAGATATCACATATCATATTTGGTGGCAGCGGTGTCTTGCACACGTGACACTAGCCCCCTTCTGATCCTGGATTAATCAGGAGAGATGCCCAGCAGGTGATTTGCTTAAGTCAGATAAGCTTCTTAAGGCTAAAACATATGATGACTTTAAAACAGAATTCCTGAAAAAAAATTTCTGGAGCATAAACTTTCTGCCAGGCATAGTCCCAGAATTACATAAGATTGTGGATCTTGTAAGGGAGCACACTACAAATCATGTGCTTAGTGAAATAACAGCATATGTCTCTACCATTAAAAGAACATTATTAGCTACTTTAGAAAACTCAAACTGGATAACAGGAGATGGAAAGATGTCACCAGACTTTGTCATAGAAATCATTGCTTATGTAGCTGCCTTGTGTAAATTACCTGATGGGATCCTCAATATCGCTAAGACGATTCCTTACACCCCAGAAATGTGCTTGCTATATTTTATGAACGAGGTAGAGATGAATTGTAGCACAGCAGGGGTGACCGAAACACAATCACATTCTACTAGAAAGAGAGTGCCAGACACAGTATCAGCTGTGAAAACAGCTACAACTACCCAAAACAAAGAACAAAATCGCTCGCGACGCAACAAGGCAAAAACACCCACACTCTTCGAGGCAGCGCTCTCAAACACCAGGTCACAGGCAGTCACACAAGTTTGCACGCAGTCCGAGCAGAAGCCACGCCACAGATACCACTAAATATGGGAAGTCATCTCGAAGATCACATTTAGGAGATAGGTCCATTCTATGTTATTGCTGTGCTAACCCAGGACACACAAAGAATGACTGCTTTATCAAAGCAAAAGAAGATAAAAGACACAAGGATGTGATCCATTCTGTAGACATCATCGGTCCAAGGTTACTGGACCAACAGTTGTAAGACAGTTGAGAAAATAGTTTCTGTATTCAATTCGGGGAAAGGCCAAGTAACGATCAATCGTAAACAAAAGCAAGTCTAAAGTTCACATAGGATGCATGTTGGGAAGTGAGTGTATCTTGATACCAGCTGTATGTGAAGGTCAAACCGTTTCATTGTTCTTAGACACAGGCTCTCCAGTGAGTTTAATAACACAAGAGGAATTAGATGGACTTTCTAGAAATAAGAAGAAAGTAACTTTTCTGGAAGAAACTGATTTAGACTTATATACAGTAGATGGCAAACAAATTGCAGTAAAAGGCATGATACGGGTAAACATCGGTTTCACAGAGACTACAAGACCAATTTCTGCTTTTTTTTTATATTGTTGAAAACTTAGCAATAAAAGCTGATATACTGCTGGGCTTACGATCCATGAGAAGAGAGAAAATAACTTTACTCCCACAACTGAATGGAATAGACTTTGATAATGAATTCACAGAAGAATTACCAGCACCATCAGATTTCTCACCTATTTGTAGAACAGAACCAACAAGAATTGGAAATATTAAAATCCAAAATATTAAAAGCCTAAACAAACATACACAAACATGAGTGTTTAGATCCACTCACACCACCTCCCCCAGCCTCCCGCACTAGAGACCGAGGTAACAGTACTGACTCATCAGTTTTTTCCCCAAAAATCTCACCAGTGGTTTACTTATTCCTCATAACTCCTACATGAAAGTTACCATAAAGAGTAAATTGAAGGATAGCACTGGTCTTGTCTTGGAAGAATTATGTAAAGTGAAAGGATTGTCAATAGAAAATGCATTATGTCAGCATGAATGGGGAATTACAGTTGAAGAAGGGGACTTGTATAGTTAATAATGAAAAATGTCCCACCCCCGTGATGGAAATAACTTTAGCTGGAGTGACAGGTAAGAGAAAATCAACGGGTAGAGAAAGCATAAAAGATAATTTAATTCACTCAGGTAAATTTGATGAAGAAACTGATTTGTTAAACCTGTTGCAAAAAACATAGCCAAACGGCAACATTATCTGGAGAACAATTAGGGTGTACTAACCTGATCAATCACAAAATTTCTTAACATGCACCCAGACACACAACCTGTTTTCGTACCAGCCTATAGAGTCCCACAATCACAACGTACCCTTGCAAACAAGTATGTGATCGATGAAATGCAAAAAATTGGCATTATTAAGCCATCAGTCTCCCCGTGGAATGCCCCACTATTATTCGTGCCCAAACAAAATGAAGAAATGAGTGCGGCAGTAGATTACCGTAAACTAAACAATCACACAACACCAGAGCGGTTTCCCATCCCAGTGGGCACAACTCGTGAATTCCACATCTTTTAGTCATGGATATTTGATGAAATCTCGTTTACACCAGTATTCACCAGATTTCTACATCTTTTCCATGTGGAAACTTAGTTGAGAAGATCTCTAATAAAACTGGATGAAGAATTCATGTAAATTCTCTCTGAATAGTATGAGATATCCCAGTGGGCAAATGTCACATTTTTCACTTGGAAAAGATGTGAACTGGAGATGTCTAAAAGATGTGGATATCTGATCTTTTTTTATAGTTCATTTCACGAGAATTTAAGCACGTGTAACATACGTGTTGAAATTTATCTAAAAGATGTGGATATCTGATCTTTTTTGACAGTTCGTTTCACGAGAATTTAAGCACGTGTAATAGACGTGTTGAAATTCATGAGTAATAACCAGTAATATCTGGCTGAATAAATCACATACATACAAATTAGGAAGGCTGTCTAGAAACCAAATGCATAAAAAAAATATGCATTCACTCCCTAACTCCAATAAGTTCTTCCTATGCTGAATAAAAGTAATAATTTAGCCACAATAAATTGTCAAATTCATCAATCATCAAAGCATTGTTAGCTTATAAGTCGATGAACTCATACAGACTATAATTTATTCAGCTTTGGAAGAACTTGTGGGATCTAGGGATTGAATGCAAATTAATTTAATCCATTTGATTTCTAGAGAGCTTTCCTAATTTAAGTCGTATAAACTTGTCTAATGATTGATAAAATAAACTGTCAAGATGTATCATAATCATCAACGGCTTAATATTCAATAATGTGCAAACTATATAAATGTCCTGCAAGATTCATATGCTGCATACAGTACTGTAACTACATCAGTATAGTTAAGGTATAGTTAATGGTGAACGGAACCCATGAAACTTGGTTTGACTATAAGGTGCAATACATCAATTGTCTGCACAAGATTGGACACTAATGAATATAGGTATGTTTAAAAATAATACACAGAGTAGTTGTTTAATTTATATATTGTTTATTAGGTGGGGGCGCTCACCATCCACTCACTTGATGTAGTGCTGCTCTCGGGTGTCTGCCCTTTCCCCTCCTCCAACCTTCTTTCCATCCATCCTCTTCTGCCTTTCTTTCCTTCATTCTTTCCTCTTTCTTCTGCCTGTGGGTGACTTTGCACTCCCTCTTGTGTCTTTACTTCATTCTTTCCTCTTCCTTCTGCCTATGGGTGATTCTACACTGAGTGACAAGCCAAATGGTTTCCTGTACACCAGGAAACCATTTACTATGCTGGGTGGTAACCATATAACCAAATTTTGGCGCCTGGTGGTTTAGTGGGTAATAACGGTGCTCCAATCGGATTGAGCCTGTGAAGGTTCATATCCAAGGGGTGGTTGGGGTTTATTGCTCACGTAATGCCACTCAGGGATGAGTGAGGCTGGTCACTCACATCTTAAATGCCAGGACCAACTTGCCTAGCCCCTGGCTCCTACGCTCCTCATGAGGCAACGTAGGATTAGATGATGGATGGATGGATGTGTATTACAGAAAAATCATTCATAATTCTACCTTAAAGAGTTGATGAGGTGACAAGCTTTGGATTCCACTTTCTGCAGAAGAGTTCTATGTGATAAAAGGAAAGTAATTAATCAGAGAAGTTAATTAAGGCAACTAATTAGGGAAAAATAAAATGTCATATGGGAACTTAACGGTATACTAAAGGTTAACAGGGGATCAGATAGGACGGTCAAGATAGTAGACAACCAACAACCATCACCACATTCACCAGAGTGTTCGCTTCAGTAGCCAGATCCATTGCTCCTCTTAGAGTACAAAAGAAAATATAAAGACTACAAACAATTAACCAGAAACCCTGGGAGCACTGTGAAAAACAAAACTCCTTAGGTGCTACCACCAAGAATAATAATGTACAGTGTAGGTTCTGTGTGACAAATGGAGAAGCTGTCCACCATCCTCTTAAGGACAGTGCTGGCTGCGTGGTATGTGCAGTTCTATACATGTAGGAGAATTACAGTGTTAGATTATCTGAAAGAATAAAACATAGATATTAGTTTCAAGGCAACAATAAGTGCAGTAAATCAGGGAATTTTTTTTGTTTAGTTCAGTCATAGTACAGTGGGCTCACACAGTATGCGAGTTCACAGTAAGCGAATCACACAGTATGCAAGAGACCAAAAATAATAACCAAAAAACCTTCACTGCACGAATTTAGCCCACAATACGCAAGGTAGAGGCAAGGAGTGGCCCAAAACCGCTATTCTCCCTGACTAAGCGACCCCCCTCCTCGCACAACGTGCCCAATGCGACTTAAAGGCTCTGTGGGGAAGGTGCTCAAGAGGATTCTACAGTAAGATCTCACCAATAACGACTTCGACAATAACGTTTTCGGGAATAACATTAAATTAGAATAGAACCCAGTTTCTTTAATAATGTTTGGATTCGCTTGAATGACACTTATTTCGCGAATGCTAAGTTGTTATACAGCAAATACGTCCACAACAAGATAAGGAATGAAGCAGACAAACAAGGAGAGATGAAGGAAATTGCCGAAAATGTGAGCAGTAGCGAGAAGGAGATGGAGGATCCTCCCCTCACCACCTCCCCTGACTCGTCCACCACCGTCCCCTCCACCTCCACTGCCCCCCCCCCGACTCACCAGCCACCTCCACCTCCAAAGTCCCACCTGTTTCACCTGGCATACCTGCAACCCCCACCATAATGACTGTTACTGCATTCTGGAAGAAATATAACATTCGACAGGCTGTAAATTTCATCAAAGCCTGGAATAATACAACGCTGGCAACTGTTAAACATGTGCGGTACGGGGGATGGTGCAGCGGGGGCACTCGAAATGTGTTGCCGCGCCTCGGAACCCCTGTCTCGAACAAAGGCCTCCCCAAACCTTCTCCTTGAATTCCGTATTTGAAAGAGAGAGAGAGAGAGAGAGAGAGAGAGAGAGAAAGAGAGAGAGACGGAAGTGATCATCTCTCTTAATTAAGTGATATAAATGATGGTACAGTACCGGTAGATATTCATGATATTCAAAGTAATACTTTTTATGTGCTTATTAAACATTTTCTTTATTATTATTATTTTTTTTAACGAATATGTAATAATACTAGATCGCCAATATCGACGTAAACAACACGCCTCAAACACAGTATTGCCATGTTCGTACAATCTAGCTATACACTCTCGCTAGATATAGAGAAACTGCCTTTGATCATGTATAAATATTAAATTTTACATCTAATGACGTTCTGTAAATGTTAAAGTTATTTGAGCCATTTTAACCCTTTAAGATTCCGAAGACGCGATTTCGAGTCATCATAAATCCAACCGTTGAGATTCTGATGACTCGAATTCGAATCATATGAAACAACATTTGTTTCTTTGCATGTTTTCCATATCTTATCGGGGCTTGTTCTACATACACTATCCTGTTTATCCTTCTCCAACTATTTGGTTATACACTTACATTAAACAGATATGCATAATACATTCACTTTTACCATGAATAATATTAGTATACCAGCATGGATATTTGTCTGTGTGACAGTGAGAGCTTTCGCTTTTCTCTGTGAAAACTAATGTAAACTGCCATAACCTATATATCAATGGAAAGGTATTTTACTGTAAATTGATATGGTGCAATCAAATTTCATGTAACTCTAATACTTTTTTTTTTTACAAATATTTTTCTATGTAAGGGTGTGCCATTTTTCCTTTTCGTCTAACTTCTACTCGTCGTATTGGCCTTTTAGCTACCACATTTACCTTTTTCAACTATACTATGATAAAGAGCAACTATTCAGGTTTAAAATGGTAACACATTCATTAGTCTACCATAAAAAGCTAGTATACACTGGCCGATTAAGTACAAATATCGCTGCACGATGGTCCACTCTATGTGCGCCAGGCTGAATCTGGCATAGACACAATCGGCGGAGGGCCGAAAATCTCCAAGGGTTAAGATGACATTTTATTATCTGTGGCATTATTCAAGCTATTTTGCCATTCCATCTTGCTACCTATAGCGAAGTTTGAGTATTTTCACTGGTAACCTTGCACAAACATTCAAACCTCGCATTTACCACACGTACAAAGGCACAAGCTTTGAGGGAAGGTAAGATTTTTGAAGTCTTCTATCAATTTTCAATATCAAAAGATAATCATATATAAGCTTTAGGTATAAGGACTGTAGTGTGTTGAAGAAATTAGCCTTAAATAAACTGGTCAACCACATAGGCTCGGTCTAAATAGCCTAGCCTATCCGCATGATGTATAGGACCTAGGCTAGCCTACAGGCTAGGCATTAATTGTCAGGCACCTGTATAGTGCTAATTTAGGTAGTGTTACGTTTTCGTTTAGTCACACCCTAGGGGAATTCCAGCCTTTTCAATTACATTTATTCCTCAAATTAGGAGGGGTTTCATATATGCCATTTTCCTCGCAAATATGTCCTTTAGGTGTTTTGTTCAAGCGGTAACAACTCACTGTATAGTCACGGCTTGGGGAAGGCGACCTTAGCCCGTCCCTGCCCCCAAAATTATGAGCTTTCACAGTTAATGTAGTTAGGTTGGGGATTAAATTTGACTGGATTAGGTCTTTGGTAGGTTTGATTAGATTAAAAAGCACTTCATTCGATTTTAATTCCTTTTTTTAATTTTGTATATGACTTCAACCACATACAGGGATTACGCCAGGTTAGGTTAGGTAAGATGCTTTCACAGTTAATGTAGGTTAGGTTGGGGGTTAAATTTTGTTGGATTAGGTCTGACTTGGTAGGTTAGATTAGTTTAATTAACCCAATAGCAGCTATGTACATCATATGAAGAATAGCATGCGACTGCTACTTACATCATATGATCAAACGCTTTTTGTTTTAAAAAGGCACTCTACATTTTTCACCCAAATGTTCACAAATAGCGTACCATGGCCAAATTAAGGAAAATAACGAACTCCTATTTGGTTTCCTATTCTTTTCCATGCATGCTTTCATTTATAAGAGCAAAAATTATTTTTTAAGGAAAACAAAAGCATTTTTTTGTGCATGGGGGAATCGACCATGAAACCTAATGCCGCAGTTAACGGGTTAAAAAGCACTTCGTTCAGTTTTATTTCCCTTTTTTTAACTTTCATTTATGACTTCAACTATGCACAGGGAATAGGCCAGGTTAGGTTAGGTTAGGTTAGATTAGGTTAGGTTAATACTGAAAGGTAAATGATTTATTCGATTTTACAGGTTTCATCTCGTATTCGACTTCAACTCCTTAATGGGAGTGAGGACAGGGTTGGGTAAGTATGTGATCATTTGCGGTTGAAAGTATTGTCAGTTAAAATCAAAATATGAGTAAATCCTCCCCCCCAGAGAAAAAAAAAATGATATATATATATATATATATATATATATATATATATATAATACCAGTTTAAGGATATTATTTCGAATTTGACTTCACTCAGTTACAGGCCTTAGGATTCGTTTGCAGTGGAAGTTGTTCCCTAAATCATGCAAAAAAGGGTTATTTCTTACCTACGCTGAAAAAAAATTAAATACAGTGGGCTCACACAGTACAAGAGTGGATGGGTGGTCCTGGTCCTCACGCACTTTGAAATCGCGCACTGTGAATACATAATCTTATGGGAAAAATTACATATGGGAGGTACCCCCTCATACCTTGACAATTTTTTACCCTTAGAGACATAATAAAGGGAAAATTTTTCAGACATACTGTATACTGCAGATATAGACACAATAACAAAAATATGGTCAGTCACCTTAACAACAGCAGACTACAGGCCTGATGGACGTAAATAACAGGGGTTCCGAGGCACGGCAACACATAAAGAGTGCCCCCGCTGCACAACCCTCAGCACCGCGCGTGTTTAACAGTTGCCAGTGTTGTATTATTCCAGGTTTAGATGAAGAAATTTACGGTTTGTCGAATGTTATATTTCTTCCAGAATGCAATAACAGTCACTATGGTGGGGGTTGCAGGTATGCCAGGTGAAGCAGGTGGGACTTTGGAGGTGGGGGTGGCTGGTGAGTCGGGGGGGGGGCAGTGGTGGAGGGGACGGTGGCGGGCGAGTCAGGGGAGATGGTGAGGGGAGGATCCTCCATCTCCTTCTCGCTACTGATCACATATTTGGCAATTTCCTTCATCTCTCCTTGTTTGTCTGCTTCATTCCTTGTCTTGTTATGGACGTATTTGCTGTATAACAACTTAGCATTCACGAAATGACTGTCATTCACGCGAATACAAACATTATTACAGTAATTGTATGAAGGAAGCTTGAGGCGCGGGGTTGCCAGAACATGTGCTGGGAGAGCACTCGAGGAGCTCGGGTCGGCTGCACTAGATGTGTCTGAAGCCAAGGAGTCTCACTTGAGCTTCCACACCACAAGCTCACGTGTCTCACGTGCCTCGCGCTTGGCACGCTTGTGTTCACGTTCCCTCTTACGTTCCTCGTGCTGTTCTCACTTGTGTTCAGATTCTCTCTCACGTTCCTCGCACTAGTCTCACTCGTGTTCACGTTGAATTTTTTGCTCTTCATGGGCATCATTCTCACGTTGCTGCTCATAATTGTACCGTGAGAGCACATAGTCTTTAATTTCCTGGGGATTGGTAAGCCCCATATCCTTGGCTTCCTGTATATATAAACTAGTAGCCATGATGCTAACTCAACTAAGACTGAGTGGACTAAAGACTGACGTACTGACTGCTGTTTCGCAGAGGAATGCTAATAATTGAAAATAAAGAATATAGGCACAGGCTGGTGGTGACCAGTTTTATCTGGTTAAACTGATAACGAAAGAAAAATATAAAAATTGCAAGTGCCTGGGAAAACTTTCACATAAATATAATAATGCTGAATAACCACCAGTAAGACAGTGCCTATAAACTTTAATGATAACTAATACCTAGCTAAGAGTAAGTTTATAATTTCGTTAATAACATTAATGCTAGGAGTTAATATCCTGGAATGAGGTCACCAGATGTCATGGGGGGATGTGGAAATACAAATAAAATGTTAATATATCGTCGGTTGACACAACGAATTGACTTGTGAAATCAAGTAGTAAATTTTACTTTATTCTGGCTTACCTCCCCGATTCTCTAAAGACCAGAATTATATAAACTTTCTCAACAGTACACAGCGAAGACTAATCACTCACGAATGCTGTATTGTTAGTACTGCTGGCCTCTGAGAAAGTAACCCTACCCCTGACAGTCAATAACTAATACTAATAATAATGATCAGGATCTTGTTGGTGCAAACTCTTAGCTGGCACAAAGGATTTAAGAATTAATACCAAAGAACTGGCCTAAATACCAGTTGTGATTAGTATAAGAGATTCGTGCAAACTCGGAGGAGCAAATTAAAGAAAGCACAAGATGGAGGAATCAAACATAAATCTGCATTTACATTAAGCACAAAGAAACGAACTGTAAATATATTAATTACAACAAAAATTTACGTACAAGAATCCCAGTGAATTCAAAATATCAAAGGAAATACACTCACGCACTCAAGCAAATAGCTAATAATCTTAAGCCTAGGAAAAGAATGCAAATGCTGGTCAGTGGAGGAAAATGGAGCTGAAGCTGCGAAGAGGCTGGGCGTCTCTAGACTGTTCTAGACGCTGCAATTCACTGCTAACGTCCACTACTGCTGATCACCAACTCGGTGGGGAGATGAGGGAAACGTCGAACTGGAGACTGTAGCCGCTAGGATGGGGTCCTGGTGTCTGTACTGCGCTCGACACCTTACTCCGTGGCTGTCCAACACTGACTGATGTAACCAAGCCGGGTACAAGGGCGTGAGAAATGGGCATGTTCACCGGAAGTGGGCATGGCCTAACTCCAACGGTCAACAGAGGGAGGGCGAACGATATACACACACAAGAAAATCACTCAACGAAGCACTAATGTCATGTATAAGAACAGTCACTTTTGAAGCAGCGATGAATGTTCTGAAAAATCATCCCAATCAAAATGCATACAAGGATGGTTAAACTGAGTGATACACAGTGGGTCTTCCACTAGAGTTCGTGGCTTCCCACCAAAGTACTATATCACGAATTTGTATAAATACACAATCTCGCGATTTCGTGACACAGTATAAATACTGCATTTTTTAAACCTAATCTGCAGAATGCATCACAGATGGTTGCAAGTGTCATGTTTGGTGCTGTGCAAATTATATATACTCATAAAACATATTGTACAGTAGTTCCAGTACAGTATGTAGGTTTTAAGTATATCAGGTGTTTACTGTAAATGCATAATGTTGCTTAACCTAACTTATATTATCTATTACAGTTCATTGTAAGTGTTGTATCTGGTGTTGCACATAATTATTCCAATCACTGTAGTGCATGCACTAGCTACTTTTTTTCCCTCTCTCTATTTAGATATTGTTTATACATGACGTTGACATCTTTGATTAAGATATGATGTTAATTATAAGTTAGCAACACTGTGGCATTTCGGGAATTGTTACATTTAATGAAAATTTTATCCATTACAACTTCACTAAGTTTTTCCCTTACTGATGAGCTACTGTAATTAAATCAGCACAAATCTTCAAGTTTGCTTCTGCTTCTGAATGGAGATCTGATACAGCAGTGGTTACACTACAATTCCTTTCTTATATCTAATGTAGTCAACAAAAGAGGGGGTTAACAGTGAGATATATTTTTTCTGTGTTGCATATAAGGACCTACAATCATTACTCTTATAAGAATACACCCAACGAGAAAATGTCCCGCATGAATAGTATACTGTATCTTGGACCAAATACACAGGCCTTCTCTCATCAACCAAACTCAAATTTATTGCTGGTAAAAAGTGTGAAAGTCTGAGAGGTCAAACACATGGTCCAGCATATAACCTATCTTATTTCCATTTCATTTGTGAAAATATCCTTTTTCCTCACACTTACTCTTTCAGTTTATAGTATAGTATAACAACTCTTCATAAATGGGCCAAATATAAGTAATAAAACTGACGTGGCAAAGACGATGACGCCCTCTTGCAGACCAGTTTGCTCTCTTCACCTTAATTTCCTTCTTGGTGGATCACAAACAGCCGGAAAAGACTAACAGAAGGTCCACGAGTGTTACTGCACCCAAACACAGCACAACCAACAAGTAATTTGGACAAAACGCACCAGTAAAAGTAACAGAGCAACCGCTGTTTAGCGCCTACACACAGTCTAGTCCGGTTCTGGTTTATCAACAATACAATTCGGCGATTATCTCTGTATTTACGACTACGAGTACTGTACCTTGAAGTAAAAGCCACATATAGAGATAAAGATTAAAACGAAAATCTTCAGCAGCTCAGATTAACAAACGGCCCTACAGTTAAAGCGACTTTTTGTTTTATCAGCCAATCATATGAACTGCAGTAGGTGATGAGATGTATTTTTTGACGAATTTGCAGTCAGCAGCACAGCTCTATAACATGGAGGGGTTGTGTCCGCAGCGAGCGTGTGACTTACGGTCGCCATATTGAATCACCACACTTATCGCCTCCACCATAGTAATGCAATTGGAACACTGTCATTGCCTTCCTTCTCTGTTGAAATGTTGGTTCTATGTATACATATGTATCATAATACAAAAATATAATTGATATTTTTCTGCCTAGCTCCACGAATTTTATGAGACATTTAGCCAAGAATGAATAAGCAACGTTGGGTCTGGTTAGTACTTGGATGGGTGACCGCCTGGGAACACCAGATGCTGTTGGCATCCCTACATGTCAAGTGGGGTTGGTTGAGGATTAGTGCCCCTCCCTGTAAAACAATTAACTCTAAGCCCTTGGCCACCCCGTCTGGGATACATGGCGTCTGGCAATGAATGAATGAATGAATGAATGAATAAAACAACGCCATAGGTTGCTACAATGTAGAGCATACCTTTCTTCCTATTTTTTTTTTTTTTCTTCATGAGCTCTAACCTAATGTCTGCTTAATTATGATAGTAAAGATAAAATTGCAGTTATTGGCAAAAGTACATATATGAAAATAATGTATATTTCGCCATCATAAAATATATAAGAACATTATTATATACAGAAAAAAATTGTCATTATCAATTAACAGTACTACCTACACATACCTTTATACACATAAACATACTGCTATAATTATTTCCTAATGGTTTTTAAATACAGTCATCCTAGCCAGCTGCTTTCTTAATTCAGTACCAATAGCTTCCTCTGTGATCAATGTCTTAATATGATATACCCTAATAATACTGTAGCACTGTGATACCAGTTTGATTAATTTGTGAACATGAGTGTCCTCAATGCAGGTGTCAAACATACGGGTGTTTAGACAACCAAATATTCTCTGAATAGTAATACTGTGCGAGATGTTGTGCAGCACAGCTGAGGAAATAACTAGTGGCATAGGCTAACGTTTTAGGATTTTATTTTTGTTCTTTTGCAAAATATCAAGCATTTCTAAGTCTCATGGCAAATTTTAACTGCACTGGCACTGAGGACTCCACTGTCAGTCTGGTCAATAACAGTGCTCAAATCACTATTGCCTTTAGATGCTGATACCAGTGCTTCTTGACAAAGTGTTAAACTCTTTATAAATAATAAAGAAATAAGTCATATCAAGGAACCGAGTTCTATATTGCAAATATCTCTCTCTCTCTCTCTCTCTCTCTCTCTCTCTCTCTCTCTCTCTCTCTCTCTCTCTCTCTCTCTCTCTCTCGTCTTTGAACTATTTTCTTTATATGCAGTACGAATATCCGGTATGGTGCACGAATATAAACAAGTGTATTGTTTTTATCAGTAATTCTATAGAATTAGCAACAAGATATATTTCTCACACTGTGAAACGTAATCCCATCTCTCTTTGGTGAATTCCTGTGCCCATTTTGCATCCGTAAGCTGCACGGTGGACCATGGCACTATATTTTCTGGATTCATCGGCTGATTCAAAAGACGTAGGTTTCAGGTGGGGTGTTTCAACATGGCGGCCACAGCACAAGGCCACCCTGGCAGCGGAACAACACACTACGCGGTGAAAACCTATGCGATAGCCCTTCCATGTTTATAGCTCAGTGGTCTTTGCCTGGGCGTTGAGGCGTTTACACAAAAATGGTGCCATGTCGACCGACCGATCAGGGAGCAGCTGAAAATATTGGATGTCCAGTCTCTCTTTCCATAATGTCTTTCCTACGCGGTGCTCAGGCCCCAATACATAAAAACATCTGGAGGTTTGTCAATCACATAATGCCACAAGGGGCGCTGGCAGGTCATCTACTGCTATATTCATGGATGAAATTCTCAGACATATTTAAAATCGATTCCCCGTCATAACCTGGGTATATTTTTACAGGAAGAACTAGACAACGGGAGATTTTGCACTCGTTTGCTTATCTTCCTGCAGAAAACAGTCATAACCTGCTGTAATTTTCGTTTCATAATTTAAGATTCTATTTATGAAGTTAGAACAGGACAAGGAGAATGATTCTAAAGCCTCCTTGTCCCTCCTGCACATCAAAGCCTGAGTTACGGCAGGGAATTGATCACAGGTGCGTTTGTGTATCCTGGTCTGGGACAGCCTAGCCGAGGCCCCTACACCTCGTATTATTGTAGATCAGTGTTCCTAATTCTTCAAACGGTGATGCTTTTTTATTTGTTACCTTCCACATAACAAAGTAAGAGAAGGGTGTTGTTATCAGTGGGATCAAGAGGTGCCTGTCTGTAGGGATGGGCAGCAGGGCGGCTGGCCGGGCATAGAGGTATCATTTCCGGGCCAGAACTCAGATTGTATTCACTATAGAGTCATGAAATTACACATAGTTATGTGTCTTATAGTGAATTGGTGTCTTTTGATAGGTAGAATGCTGTGTCCTAAGTAGTACGGTACCTTTCTCATTCTAACTTGGCTTAAAATTGCCGCCTCTTAATCCTGAATATGAAACTGAAACAAGAGATTAACACAAGATTATGAAGCTACACCCCTTTAACTCTAACATGGCCTAAATTTGCCATCCATCCACCTTGAATGCTGAATTGTAACAAAAAATTAACATTAGAATATGATGCTAGTCAAGAAGAAGCGCTGTGGAAAGGTTGTAGAGTTGTAGTATTGTATTTTTCTGCCACTAAACTCTATGATACAAGCTGCAAAAGGACAAAAATATCGGCCACGTTAGAATAAAAGCAGTTTAGTGAACAAGAAAGGCTGTGAAAAGGATTCAGATCCATAGTATTGTCTCATTGTGCCACTGAGACACCTGAAATGAAAGACAAAATAATGAAAATATGGGCCAAGTTAACGTATATGGACTATAGTTTAATGTCCGTATTCTCGTTGAGGAAGGAAGCTCTCTATCACCTCTTCCTAAGCGATTTACTTTGCTTATCAATCCTGCTAAGCAAGATAGTATCATTTTCCGCCACACTCCCTATACTGAAGCGATATTATACTCGGGGTGTCTATCTGTGTGTGTGTGTGTGTGTGTGTGTGTGTGTGTGTGTGTGTGTGGTGTGTGTGTGTGTGGGTGGGTGTGTGCTTATAACTCCCAGGCTATTCGATGGATCTGAATGAAACTTGGCAGGTGGGTTCGTCAGGATCCTGGAAATGTCTTCCACTATATACAATTTTCCAACAGTGATTTTTAGGTTGGTCAGCTGCCCTAGCCAAAGAAAACATTCTCAGAAATTATTCATGAAAGGAAGGCAGGGATGACTTTGGTATCGCACTATATGTTGTACAATGTACAAAATATACATACGTACAATGTACATAATAATCTGGGGAGCGTTGCCCCCCATTGAATCTTGGGGGTCAGTCCCCCACCCCATAAAAACAACAATCAGAAATATGGTAACGTGAGCGGATGGATTTCAGTGCAACTTCTCATGGCAGTTCGACTGATTGGTTACTTGATAATGTCGTCCACTACATACATACTAGTTACTTGATAATGTCGTCCACTACATACATACTAGTTACTTGATAATGTCGTCCACTACATACATACTAGTTACTTGATAATGTCGTCCACTACATACATACTAGTTACTTGATAATGTCGTCCACTACATACATACTAGTTACTTGACAATGTCGTCCACTACATACATACTAGTTACTTGATAATGTTGTCCACTACATACAAATATTCACCATTATTTTTAGAGGGGTCAGCCCCTTTCCTCCAAAATTTACATTGGATACAAAACAAGGAAAGAAGGGCAGGTATGACTTTGATATCTTAATATGTGTTGTATGATGGACTTTGATCTGTAATATAGCATTTGGGAAGCGTGACTCTCCCCCATGATGCTTGTGCGGATCATCCCCCTCCCAAGCATATAAACGATCAGAAATGGAGGGAAATGCTTAAATGAAGAGGAGAGTTTCTTTGGTCAGTATGATGGTTTTCCATTATATACAACTGTTCACACCTGATTTTTAGAGGGTCTTACCTAATTTAAAATTCTCTCACATAGTGAAGGGAGGGCAGATTTGGCTTTGATATCTTAGTACATGTTGTTCACTGGACTCATCCATAATGCGATATTTGGAGAACGTGAACCCCCAGTGATTCTTGGAGGGGTGATTCCCCCCCCTCTCATAAATAAAAACGATCAGAAATATCTGAATAGGGGAAAGTGGGCACAAGAATTTCAACAAAATCAGCACACAAGTACACTTGGCAGGATTAGGTATGTAGTTTTCATGTGTTCTCTGAGCACAAGAAGAAACTGCACATCGATGTTTGAGAAGCAAGACTCCCCCCATCATTCTTGGAGGGGTCAGCTCCCTACCAAAACTAAAAAAGATCAGAAATAGAAAGATCTAAATAAAACTTCCCAGGTGAGTTCGTCTGGAACCCCTGAAGGTCTTCCACTACCTACAGGTTTCTAACCATTATTTTTAGGGAGAGGAGGCAGCCCACTCACCAAATTAAAAATTCTCAGGAATAGTGAAGGGAGGGCAGATATGGCTTTGCTATCTTAGTATATGTTGTACACTGGACCGTCATCCGTAATGGGATACAAAGTAAATAAAAGTGACCAGAAATAAGGGAAAGATCCGAAAGACATTTAGCAGGTGTGTTCGTTTGTTTACTGGGAAGGTCATCCACTATATAGTTTTCCAGCCATGATTTTTAAGGGGGACAGCCCTCCTCAGAAACTTAAAAACTAAGAATTAGTGACAGGATTGCAGCTATGGCTTTAACATTTTAGTTTATGTTGTACAATGGACTCACATCTGTAATGCGATATTTGGGGAGCATAACCCTCCCAGTGTTTCCTGGGGGGTCAGCCACCCTTCCAAAAATAAAAGGATCAGAAACGGGAAAGTGAGCTTCTAGATTTTAACGAAACCGACATAGAGTACTTATGGCAGGATTGGGTATGCAGTGCGTCCATGTTTTCTCTGAATGCACAGGAAGGAACAGCACATCTACTTTATTACACAGGAAGGAACAGCACATCTACTTTATTACACAGGAAGGAACAGCACATCTACTTTATTACACAGGAAGGAACAGCACATCTACTTTATTACACAGGAAGGAACAGCACATCTACTTTATTACACAGGAAGGAACAGCACATCTACTTTATTACACAGGAAGAAACAGCACATCTACTTTATTACACAGGAAGGAACAGCACATGTACTTTATTACACAGGAAGGAACAGCACATCTACTTTATTACACAGGAAGGAACAGCACATCTACTTTATTACACAGGAAGGAACAGCACATCTACTTTATTACACAGGAAGGAACAGCACATCTACTTTATAACACAGGAAGGAACAGCACATCTACTTTATTACACAGGAAGGAACAGCACATCTACTTTATTTCACAGGAAGGAACAGCACATCTACTTTATTACACAGGAAGGAACAGCACATCTACTTTATTACACAGGAAGGAACAGCACATCTACTTTATTACACAGGGAGGAACAGCACATCTACTTTATTACACAGGAAGGAACAGCACATCTACTTTATTACACAGGAAGGAACAGCACATCTACTTTATTACACCTTGCTGTCGTCTTCTGTCACTGAAATCATTGTAATATCACCATACTCTGCATAAATAACGTACAGAACTATATTTTCCCGCCGTATCCAAAAATAAATCGGTAAGGAAGAGGTGTCAGGGAGCTTCCTTACCAGACGAGGGTACGAGCCTGGGTCAGCAGAGCACAGAGGATATCAACATAGGACAGATCTACAGGGCATACTAATGAAGATGTTAACCAAGGCAATATCTAGCCCTCCAGTTCAAACCTCTCCACTGTTATACCATTTTTACTCTAACTTGACCTATAGTTACCATCTATCCTTATAGCATACTGAGTTGTAACAGGAGATCAACAATAGGTTATGATGCTAGTCACGAAGAGGAGCTATTGAAGTACAGCCATTGCAGAATCTTTTTCTGCCACTGAGCTGCGTGAAACAAACTACAAAAGGACGAAATTCTGGGCCAGGTTAAGGTGAGAGAACTAGAGTTAAGTGGTGTGAATAGGGCATTAATAAAGTATAAACTACGTTATTGAAGTGAAGGGGTTGATCTATTTTGGTAGACCCACATTCTGGGTGTGGGGTAACCTCGGTCTTCCATGGCTACAAATTGTTTATTTATTTACTTATTGAGCTGGTTGCTGGTGTTCTTATTGCTTCACCCCGTTCTGTCTAGCCAAGTAGACCCGTCGACCACAGGTAAGTAACTGCTGCTTCTGTGGGGCTGTCCCACAGGTACAGTACAAAACATACACCATGCAGGGATCCAGCACCCCTTTGTGCTAGACAGCCCGTTGCCAGGGTCGGACCAGAGGTTTTCCCCATGGCGAGGCGCGGGGAAATATGAGGTTTGGCTCCTGAGTGAACGCTGCAGCTGCTTCCTTCCAGCTAGGATGCACAGCGCTACCACGTGTAAGTTCCTCATCAGTGCCTTTTGACCAGGTAATATATCCAGGTTAACACATACATTTACAAAATAACTGGACAATAATATAACATGCTGGTCCTAAACTTACTTTATCTGTGACAACGATAAAATTATAAAATGAGTACTTCATATTTTGTGGTTATACCTTCTTTTACGTTCATGGTTGTTTTAAAAATGATGTGTGCATACATACTTTAGTTTATGTATCCAGCCAACACACACACACACACACACACACACACACACACACACACACACACACACACACACACACACACACACACAAGACTATGACTGAGCATACTGGTTCTCATTTGGACTCATTTCCTCCGGGATATATTCCTCATGGACCTATTCCTACCATGGACCCAATGACCACTTTTCCTATTACCCATCCACCCACCCGCCAACACTTTCCACCCATTTATCCATTCTCCCTCCCACCCATCCAGCAATCCTTTTACCTATTCAACCACCTTCCCTGCCACCCACCCACCTACCTTGCCCACCCTCTCACCCACCCACATGCCCCCACCCTACTCCATCACATTCATTCACCCACCCAACCTGCCCACCCATCCCCACTCACATCTACCTCATTCCCCTGCCCACCCCACCCATCCACCCACCAACCCAGCAAATTGTAATACTGATATGGTTGCAGGAGGAAGGTAAAATCTCACCAGCTGTTGGCCACCAGGTTTCCATCATGTTGACTTGATTAGTTCCAATTACATGTAATGTTGCCCATGAAGGGTGACATTTTAGCAGCTTTAAAGCACACCATTAAATTCCCTTTACAAAATTACCCGTCAGATCTTTGTAGCTGTCTAGATACTTCCTCCTTCATTTGCAGAACTGACAGACAGACAGACTGATAGTCATTTTATATATAGCCTATATATATATATATATATATATATATATATATATATATATATATATATATATATATATATATATATATATATATATATATATATATATATATATATATATATATATATATATATTATATATATATTTTAAATATTACATATATGTATTACACATATATGTAATAAATGGAGAGAGAGAGAGAGAGAGAGATAGGAGGGAGAGAGAGAGAGAATGCGTGTGTGCATGTGTGTGTGTGTGTGTGTGTGTGTGTGTGTGTGTGTGTGTGTGTGTGTGTGTGTGAGTGTGTGTGTGTGTAGGTGTGTACTGTATATATGCATGTGTATGTATGTGTGTGTGTGTATGTATGCGTATGTGTGTGTATGTGTGTGTATGTGTGTATGTATGCGTGTGTATGTGTGTATGTATGTGTGTGCATGTGTTTGTATGTGTATGTATGTGCGTGTATGTTGTTGTATGTGTGTGTGCATGTGTTTGTATGTGTGTATGTATGTGTGTGTGTGTGTATGTGTTTGTTTGTGTGTGTGTGTGTGTGTGTGTGTGTGTGTGTGTGTGTGTGTGTGTGTGTGTGTGTGTGTGTAAACAAAACAACTAAAACAAATTTGCTCTTACTTGGACCAGACTTGGTGAAAGGGTTCAGGGTTAACCAAAAAGTTGAAATATTCCTTATTTGAATTACTGACAGTTTTTATACTGTAGAAATGAAACTCTGCATAGTGGTATACCTCCACCAGGACCAGGCTTTAGGCAGTGGTATACCTCCACCAGGACCAGGCTTTAGGCAGTGGTATACCTCCACCAGGACCAGGCTTTAGGCAGTGGTATATCTCCACTCAAACCAGGCTTTAGGCAGTGGTATACATCCACTCAGACCAGGCTTTAGGCAGTGGTACACGTCCACTCAGACCAGGCCTTAGGCAATGGTATACCTCCACTCAGACCAGGCTTTAGGCAATGGTGTACCTCCACCCAGACCAGGCTTTAGGCAGTGGTATACCTCCACTCAGATCAGGCTTTAGGCAGTGGTGTACCTCCACCCAGACCAGGCTTTAGGCAGTGGTATACCTCCACTCAGACCAGGCTTTAGGCAGTGGTATACCTCCACCCAGACCATGTTTTAGGCAGTGGTATACCTCCACTCAGATCAGGCTTTAGGCAGTGGTATACCTCCACTCAGATCAGGCTTTAGGCAGTGGTATACCTCCACCCAGACCAGGCTTTAGGCAGTGGTATACTTCCACTCAGACCAGGCTTTAGGCAGTGGTATACCTCCACCCAAACCATGTTTTAGGCAGGGTGTAACTTTCGGGGCCGTCACAGCCAAGAGTGCGGCCGGCGGGGGTGGCAAGCCACGCCACTGTGTACAGCACAATTATTTAAGTG